>NW_024067800.1:300000-551567 GCF_009389715.1 Phoenix dactylifera
AGCTCACAACCCAACTTATTGTTTTGCGAGATCACAACGAACTCGGTCGGTTTTCACAGGCTCACCGACTAGAACCAACCGATTTTTTTTCCGGGTTCACAATCAAACCCAGTTGGTTTTTTCAAAGGCTCACCAACCACAATCTTACAACGATTGTTTTCCGGGTTCACAATCAGCCCAGTTGGTTTTCCCAAAGGCTCACCAACCACAACCTTACAATGTTGGTTTTTCCTTTGGCTCACCAACAAACCTTAACCCCTTGATTCAATCCCTTGATTGAATCAAGTTACAAGATATTAGAACACGAATTTAAAACAAATCAAAGCTTCTTAAACAAACAAATATAACAATATAAACAAATAGGTAAAGAGAAGCCCTCAAACAAGTTGTGTAGATGAGGAAACTCGGCTTCTTCTTTACTTGACCCTCTTCTGATTTCGCACGAGGTAGAGGATCACTGAGGCAGCACAGAGTTGGAGAGGAAGCTTTGGGATTTACTCGGATGCTCTTCTTCTCTCTATTTTGCTTTGAATGGCCCTTTTGTGCTTTTTGGGAGATTCTTCTTTGAGATCTCTTTCCTAAGTGTTCTCTCCCACTTCGATCCCTTCTCCCCTAGCTCTCCTCTTGATTTTATAGCTTTAGATGGCGTGGAACCAAAAATCTAGCCGTTAGAGACAAAAATAGAGCCGTTGGACACAGTCTGTACCTCCTGACAATATTTCCGTTAGGATCGGAGTCGACTCGCGCGATCTGGAGTCGACTCGCCTGTTGCAGGAGTCGACTCGTGCTTGACTGGAGACGACTCGGCCACTGTTCCAAATTTGAATTAATGTGCATGCCTTGTCCTCGGGTCGACTCGGACCAGACTGGAGTCGACTCGCCAATAGCTGGAGACGACTCGGGCACTTGGGGGTCGGCTCATTCTCAGGAATCCAGAGGACATACTTTCTGATTTTCTTCCTCGAGTCGACTCGGATTCTCTTCGAGTCGACTCGGCTCTCAGAGCTCGAAAACTGATCCTCTGTCTTTAGAGTTGAACTGCCTCGGAGTCGACTCGGACTTTGCGGGAATCGACTCGGCTCTCAGTGTCCGAAATTGTCTCTCTGACTTTTTGCCTTGCTTTTCTCTGGGAGTCGACTCTTGCACAATTAGGAGTCGACTCGCCTGACTTCGGAGTCGACTCGTGGTCCTCTGGAGTCGGCTCGATTGCAGGGTCTAAAATTCTTTGTTCTGTCTTTCCTCTATTACCCTTTTGAGTCGACTCGGAAACGTTGGGAGTCGACTCGGCATGTATCGGAGTCGACTCGAATTTTCGAGGAGTCGACTCGAGAACTATTCTTTTGAATTTTTCTTTAGAATTTGCTCCTCCAACTTGAATACTTTAAACTTGAAACTTGGGCCAATAAATTGTAGCTTTCTTCCAATTTTTCTTGAGAGCTTTGGAGGCCTTCTTGTATTCATCCAACTTGCTATGTTCCTTGCAAAATAAATATCTTTCTCCTTGCAACACAAACATTAGTATTTATACTTCAAGGTTTTGTGATCATCAAAATCAATCTTTGGGTCATTAGTCTCCCCCTTTTTGATGATGACAAAACTTGGAGTATATGCAATATAAAATATATTGTGTTCTAGAAGTAATGCATAGCTAAGTTGTTTGAAGTAGAAAAAAATATATATATCTTTAAAATATACTTCATGATAATGCTTTTTAGATTTAATCTTAACATAATCAACACATAAAGCAATATGAGCATATACTCAGATATTTCTCCCTCTTTTTGACAACATCAAAAAGGTTGTAAAATAATGAATCATTAAGCACAAGGTTAATGGTACTTAAATATTTCTTTTCCTTATAGTACTCTGATTTTTAGTTAATGCATGTTAAATTATTACAAGTATGAATCATATAACTCAAGGCAATAATGTCAGAATAAGATTAATTAGCATAGATCAGAGCCAATTAAGATGATTTCAGAGCAAATTATGATGAGAGCACATCGAATGTGATTCTAAAGATAGTTTTCAAATCAAGTACAGGTGGAATCTTTCTTAAGTTAATTCAAGAAGTACCACAAATGATATTCAAGAAAAGTACGAATGGAAATCTAACCTCTTTTCAATAATAAGTATGAAAGCTTGTTCATTTAAGATCTTTTGCCCAATATATTAAGTATTTTAGCAACTTGAGAGCAATTTAACTAATTTTCAGAGTATAAGAGCAATATATTAAGTATGATTGTAAAGTTCTTTTATGGTGTAAAAATATTGTGGCATACATGCCAAAACATGAATTCATGCAATTTATGATATATCTTAGAGCATACATAAAATTCAAAGCTTTGAAGGTTCTTTTAAGGACTTTATTCCAAAAAAAAATTTTGGTACATATAATAATGAATTGGCACAAGATTGAAGTTCTGAAGAATAAGTCAATAAGAACACATTAATGAATTCCAAAAAGAGGTTTTCTAAGAGATACTCAAGAGAATTAAACACATTATTCTCCCCCTTTTTCAGTAGGTTAGAGGCTCTTAAGATCAACTGTTTGAATTGCAATTTGGTTCATGATATATGCATAAGATATATTAACCAAATAACAAGCCTCAAGGTGTATCATAAAGATTTTCAGATTTTAAATTTCAGATGATACATATTGGAGAGTATTAGGATCACTTTTCATTTAGTATTCTTTCTCTCTCCTTTAGTTATAGATTTATGCGATTAAGTTCCATAAGATCTCTCCTTCTGAAATTTTCTTTCTCCCCCTCAATTGATCATTCTATTTGAGAGTTTAGAATTTGAAGATAATGTTCAATAAAATTGTCAATCTCGAAAATATATTTTCTATAAGTTTCAGCTTATATTCATAAGACTCAATGTTTGAGATAAGACAACCTTTATAGAACTCATCTCAAGGTATAAACTTATTATATAATTAAAGCAAGTCTTGCAATATAAGGAGGTTCATCAAAATCAATCCATAAAAACATTCAAGAAATGCATCAAGTGATGGTGGCTTTTGAATAAGATGTAAAATCTTGATATGTCTAAGCTCTCCCTTAAAAGATGCATTCTTCTTTAATCATTCTTTTCTTTTTGTTGAATTTCAGATTTTAATGATAAGCGTAAATAAAAACAGAAATTCTATGATATCAAGAATGTAGAGTGATCTAGATCTATTCAAAATTTATAGCAATCACTCTTTTTAATCCTTCAAGAACAAGTTATGCTTTCTCTTAATCTTTGAGAAAATGTATAGAGATATTAATAAGAAAATGATTCATTTGAAGCTCAACTTCTTTTAAAAGCAATTACATTTTCTTTCTTTTAAGAGTCATTTGAGTGAGTTAAAATATTTCTAGCTTTAGGAGCATTCACTTTCTTTTAAAAATAGCTTTTTTCTTTTAGTGATGGAAGCAACATGCAGAAAGGGATATAGAAGATCATTCAATGTGAATGTTTATAGGATTTAATTTCTTACTCATAGATTCATAGCAATGTATACATGAGACATAATAAATCTTTTTAATATCAAAATAAAATCATATATTTAAAAATATTTATTTGCAATCAAGATCATTGAACGACACATCATTTAGACCAATATTAGTACATTTTAACGATAAGAAAAGATATGTTTCGGATGCGTATCGAGACAATCAACCAAGGCGTCAAAATTAATTCTGTTTTTCTTATGTTAAAGTTTTCATTCAGAAATCATATTGAGTTATTCTCCTAAATGACACGATCATTGAAGCATATAACTAAGGTTACAAAGATGTACCGATATAAGCAATTTTAAGTTAAGTTTACGCTTTTATACAAAATCAGATTCTGAATTTTCATAAGAATTTCCAAGAAGGCTCTCAAAATTATAATTTGAGATATGTATCTTCTACATTGTAGTCCATCTTAAGTTACTAAGATTGAAAACACATATTTCAATAACATTAGATCACTTTCAGAATCTTTGTATTTAATATTGAGTTTCGATACAAAATGGAGGATATTTTAACAAGTATTGGGATATCATGTATCAAAGCTAGGCAAGTAGAAAGATGATGCAGCACCAGTGCGGGGAAGAGAAGAAGAAGGAAGAACAAGAGAGGAAGAAGGAAGAAGAGGTTCTAGAGACACAGGAAGAAGAGAAGGGGAGGAGGAGGAGGAAGAATAAGATCTGGGGGAAAAGAAATTCTTAATCATTCATTAAACCCTAATCATGAAAATAGTTCCCTATATATAGGGCCCAAATACACAACTTGCATAAACCCCCCTTACACAGAAATAAATCCTAATGAACCCACAAATAACACAAATAAGCCCTAAAATGCAAATAAGCCCAGAAATAAAATAAACCACAAATAAACCCTAGAATGCAAATAAGCCCAAAAATAAAATAATAAAATAAATATGCAAATAAACGAGTCTGGCTCAATCTGGGGGCTCAGGATCATCTGGATGAAGGGCTCTGATGTCCCCATCAACTCCTCCCGGGTGAGAAAAACTCGACCCCGTCGAGTACAGGTCTGGCCGGCTGTCGTACTGCTCCAGAAGATCGGGGTCAATGCGCTGCAACTGTGCTTTGGAAATCCACGTCACATCAGACTTTGGTCGACCTTTCCACCGAACAAGGTAACGTTGGTAACCACCGTTCCTGCTTGAAATAACCTGCTCATCCAATATATGTTCTATTTGTTCTCTGCATGCATGAAATTTGGGAGGTGGTGGCTCAACAGCAGGTAATAGGGCAGGGTATCCAACATAGGCAGGTATATCAATAAAGGGGTCAGAAGGCAGGAATATTATCTTTTTGTATGGGACTAAATCTTCAATATTAAATGTCGCACTAATCCCATAGTCATCAGGAAGATCCACAACATATGCATTCGAACTGGTTTTCTTTAAGATTTTGAACTGTTCTGCACTACAAATTTGCAATTTCCTAAACATTTCCGAAGAAAGTCGTTCAAACCTAATTCTTATCATGATGTAATCTCTTTCACTTAACTCATTATAACGTCTGTGTAAATCAGCAAAGGATTTATATTTTAAGTTATTAAAGTGACTACAATTACTGATTTCTCGATGCAATGAATGTGGATGTGATACAATTGATTGTGCAGACTCAAAGACTCTATACTGATGAGACATGAAAAACAGGTCTATGGGTTGCCTAAGTTTGTAATCATGCACTACTTCGAATGGCTCATACCTATGGACTTGTTAACCGAACTATTACATGCAAACTCAACTGTCGGTAACATTAAATTCCAGGTCCTAGCATATGCATTCGGTCTGAGCCTATGATGTAGAAGGTTGGGCAGAGATGCTCCGGGAACTAGATCGATTGCGCGTTGGATATCATGCATTGGAGAAAGTGCATCCGGAAGATCATCAGGGAGTGCATCAGGAAACTCCTCTAGAAGGGAAACTACTACCGGGGAATGTTCAAGGTTGGACTCCGCATGGGTAACTTTAGCTACATGTGCCAATTCAGATGATTGGCTCTCAATATCTGTCACTACCTCTTCCACAGTTGTGATGTGAAGTGGCTTGGTTGTACTTAGATCACTAGTCTCCCTTTGGGAATCATTTTGGACAAAGTCTAATTCTGTAGGTTCGTCTTCAAAGTCTTCTTCATAGTCTTCTATATTTGGTTCATAGACTTCTTCGACATATTCGGCCTCTTGGTTCCTAACTTTTGGTTCAGTAATCGGGTAGGTCTTAGTGGAACATTGGGGCGCTATGTGGCCGAATTGTTGATACCTAGAGTATTGGGTTTGGTGCCTAGGAGAGTGGGGAAGGACTACAGGTGGTGCGACCAAACCGATTTTAGGTTGGGCTGTAACAGGGGTTGGCGATTTAGGGGTCCTAGAATTTTGCACGAGCTCACGGATCTCTTGTCTGAATTCCTTGTATCCAGCCCGTATGGCAACGATCTGTTCTAGGATAGACCTCAAAATATCGGAATTCATGGTAGCTACAGGAGTTTTAGGTTGATTGAGATAGTACTCCATATCACTACAGGTTGGCATGCAATGATGACACTAGGTGATGATGTGAAATGCAGTGTCACTAATGAAACCCTAATAACTATGATGTAGGACCAAATTTGATGCAGGACAACCTACTAATGCAATCTATTATGATTTCAGAAATCAACAAGTCTTCACAATAATAGCTTAAATTTAAATGTTGCTGATTTTTACTTCGGTTATTCAAAATTAAGGATTAAGATTATTCAATTTAAGAAATTAGATTGCAATCAAGTAGTACAGTTGTTCTGATCCTAAATCAATATGATCGAATAATGTTGAGAAACGTCCTGTTACTAGGTTGTGCTAATTTAATGTCAAGATTTAAAGGGTAATAGGACGGGTTCGGAAGTGAGAGGTTCAATGTTCTGAATTATAACAGCAATATAAGTTTTCAAAATGTGGCTATCATGCAAGAGAACTAGAACATAATTAAATGAACAAGCCAGAAAAAGTAGAAACCTATCACCTGTGGCGGATGCAGTCAACCAGAATCGTCTGCTCGTGGAGTCTCGGACACGAAGTTGGCGCCGGGCAGAGCTAGCTGGAGTTATGGACCTGCATCTACAGCACAAGGCTTCCGGGGCTGTTGAAATGGGCTGAAGAACAATCTGGTTTGGGCCTGAGATCGGACCTGCAGCCGCTTGGGCTTGGGCCGCGCTCAATTGATGGCGCACGGGCTTGGGCCAGTACAGAAGCAAGAGCGGCTGGGGCCTTGGTTCGTGCGGGAAAGATGGATGGCCAAGGGGGAGAGCAGATGAGGGAGGCGACGGTGATGGCCAAGGGGGAGAGCAGATGAGGGAGGCGACGGTTGGGATGGCGGCCGAAGTCGGGGAGGTGCTGTGGTGGTGCTCGGGGTGGCGGTGGCGAGGATGGCGTGGGTCCGGTGTCGTTCACGGGAGACGTCCTCGGGTCGCAGTGAAGGCGGACACGGCGGCGGCGGCGGACGAGGCTCGGTGGAGACGGAGCCCGGCGGAGGTGGCGCAACAGAGATGGAGTGGCAGAGAGAAGGCTGCCGCGAAAGATGAGCGGCGGCAGACTCGGCGAGGCGGCGGAAATGGGGTTGGCACGACGGCGGCGAGGAGGAAAGGCGGAGCGGCTGGTGGTGGCGCTGCAGGCGGAGCTCGGCGACGGCGGCGAAGGGGTGGCACGACGGCGGCGAGGAGGAAAGGCGGAGCGGCCAGAGGCGGCGCTGCAGGCGGAGCTCGGCGACGGCGGCGAAGGGGACGGTGGAAACCCTAGGGTTTCCTTTTCGGCAGAACAGAGGTTGGTATTTTTTTTTTTTTGAGGGGAAACACGTGCAGGTCACGTGATCCGACTTCTTTTTTTTTTTTTTTTTTTTTTTTGAGACACGTGAGATCACGTGTGTTGTTATAACCTTGGATCCGGTCGGATTCGGGTTGTCGGCCGTGAACCGCTCCGATAACCCGTTAGTTCCTCACGTGCATGGCATGTGTATTTTTTTTTTTTTTTTTTTTTTTGGAATGGATCCGGGCTAGCAGAGAAACGGGTAACGGGTTTGGATCTTACCCGTTAGGTTTGTTTTCTTCAACCTCCCGATGGTTTCGGGAGAAGGCTCCGATCTTCACGGCGATGGCGGTGGCCGGGGCTCTGGGACCTATGGCGGCGGGCGGGGCCGGTCACGGGCTCCGGCCGGCGGCGCTTCCGGTGACGCGTCGGCAGTCACGGCTGCGGCTCCGTGACCTGCAGCGGGGGATGGCTGGCGTTCCTGGGTTTGCCACGGGTCGGCCGTGGGCGGCGCGGGCGAGCTGGTGGCGCTGCTGACGTTGTGCGCGGGGTGAAGGCGGCCGTGGGCGCGACGGGTGGTGGGATTTGGCTCCTCCGACGGTGGGCTCGGGCCTTCACTGGGCAGCGGCGGCGACTGATGGATCAAGTCAGAGAGACGCGAAGGAGAGTCTGGTGCAGGGGCTGTGGCTCTTTCTTCTCTCTCGGCTGCAGAACTTTTTTTTTTTTTTTTTTTTGCTCTGGTGAAGACACAGACCGAGAGAGAGGGGGGGTCGGATGCGGATGGCTGTCGATCTGGGCCTTCACAGACTCGGCAGTGATCCTTTTTTTTTTTTTTTTCTGGTGAGCGGACTGACAGAGGGAAGGGGCCTGTTCTTGTTGTTGATGGTAACCGAGGGAAAGAAAAACTGTTGATGGATCGGGGCTTTGGCAATAGAAGCAAAACCGATTGCTCTGATACCAAGTTGATGCAGCACCAGTGCGGGGAAGAGAAGAAGAAGGAAGAACAAGAGAGGAAGAAGGAAGAAGAGGTTCTAGAGACACAGGAAGAAGAGAAGGGGAGGAGGAGGAGGAAGAATAAGATCTGGGGGAAAAGAAATTCTTAATCATTCATTAAACCCTAATCATGAAAATAGTTCCCTATATATAGGGCCCAAATACACAACTTGCATAAACCCCCCTTACACAGAAATAAATCCTAATGAACCCACAAATAACACAAATAAGCCCTAAAATGCAAATATGCCCAGAAATAAAATAAACCACAAATAAACCCTAGAATGCAAATAAGCCCAAAAATAAAATAATAAAATAAATATGCAAATAAACGAGTCTGGCTCAATCCGGGGGCTCAGGATCATCTGGATGAAGGGCTCTGATGTCCCCATCAAAAGATAGATCAAGATCAATTCATTTTGCCTGAATAGAGATATCTTTCTCTTCTCCTTTTTACAAATTTATTCAAGTTTCAGATTTTAAAGATGATTGTGAACGACAAATCTGAGATTTCTTTTCAATAATACCCAAAAAAAATTTTATGCAGTATTTCAAACATTCAATCAAATTATCTAAGCATGGAGCATTACAAAATATTGAGAACCCATAATTCAAAACATCATGCTTCATGCATAATATATTATGTGTTAAGTCATGCATTAAAATAACGAGCATGTCAATGATCAAAATCAATTCTTTTCAAATAAACTCCTCCTATTTAAATATACTCTTGCATTGATTTCATCCTTAAATTGTGTTTTCAAGTGATTAAAAAATTTGACTTGATTCTTCTTATATACTTTCATTAACTTTGTCTTTCATTTTTACTTTCTTATGCTCTATACTCTATTTGCTCCCTATCCGGTGGAGTTGGAAAGGGGCACGAGGTACTACCACTAGCCTCCCTCTTGTGCCGTCCCTAATATGCCCTACACCGAATAGTTGGGTCAAATAGTGCCGGGTACTACCACTAGCCTCCCCATTGGCACCATCCCTATGATGAGCAATATAGAAATGTTAAAATGTTTACTTCAAACTCTCCCTGTTTAAGTGTAATTAATTACGGATTTTATCCCTTCCAAAAGAATGCTCACACAAGTCTCACAAATGTGCCGAATATATTATGCTTGTTTTGCTTTTTCTTAAGATTAGAGTATTTGCCTTTACTTAGATTTTACTTCTCTTGAATAATATCCATTTTCTTTTCTTTATCTCTCTCTCTTTTTGTTATTCTCAAGTAATTTACATGAAAGAGCAGAATAAAGAAATAATCTTATGTAGAGGTGTCCTTCAAGTTGAAATCTCTCATTTTCTTGCTCAAGGATCCTGCATTATTAACAAACTCCTTTTCTTTCTTAAAAGAAAGTCATTAGTTTCTTCAAGATACAAACCATTCATCCAACATATTTTTTTAACTAGATGACTCAAAATAAGATATGACAATAGTTGAATATTGAGTCACTTTACTCAAGAGATTGCCTAAATATAAGCAAGCACATATCACTTGAACTAAAGAGATAGTTTTATTAACCAAGATGGTTCAAGGACAAGCATGTGAGGCACTAGGAAGATTTATCAAGGTTAAATCAATTTCTTATTTTCAAAATCAATTTAGTTTAGATTTTATTTGCTTAAGATAATTATCAACAAGACACGCTAGCTAAGTTTTAATCAACTTATCTTAAACAGTTGTTCCTATCAAAACTCATATTATGATTTATTTGTTATCAATAAAATACGATTCATTAAAGTTAGAATGAAGTCTTTCACAAGGTCACATAATGAGCATACAATCTGGTCTACTAGCTGTATGATAAAATAATTATTCTATCATGCTTCAATACAGCTTTAAAACAATAGATCTACTTTGCTCATCCTTTTCAAATTCTACAAGATGGGGTCATAGACATACCTTCTTCATGCCAATCTTCTATAAGAGTTTTCTTGTGGACTAACTTTGGTCAATGAAGATCCCCTTTCTTGTTTGTCTTAATTTGGAGTTTGAGAGAAGATGTTAATTCATTCATCATACATGTTTCAAACTCACCTTGCATGAGCTTAGTAAAATCTTCATATAACTCTTCATTAGTAGAACCAAAAATGATGTCATCAATGCATACCTTGAGCAAATAAGATATCACAAATTCTTCTTTTTGATGTATAGATTTATCACTATTACTTTCTATCAAAAAAAAGGTTACTTAAGCTTTTATATCCTGCTTTTGATGCTTGTTCCAAATTATATATTGCTTTATCATATTTGTAATGAGTGTTTTCAAATATGGTGGTTTTTTAACATATATCTTTTTTAATAAGCACCTAGGAGTGCATTCTACACATTCATTTGATAGAATATAAAGCTCATAAACCAAGCAAATGATAATGGTGATCTTAACTTCTAATCATGCAAGAATTTCGTCAAGATCTATTTCATCTTTTCTTGATTTAGCCTTTTAGTAGTCATCAATTTTTCTTCATTAAGTGCATTTCTGAAAAACTCAATTTGGTTCTAATTATTAACAAGTTTTCAGATTGTTATATGTAAAAGATTAACCATATACATATATAATTTAATTTTAGTATCTTGATAATAAAACATTAGTCTCATAAAGAATAAAATGAATTGATACTTCTACAACTAGAATCTTTTTATGAATGTTCTATATGCATTGCTTGATAAATGATATCCAAAGATAGAGATATCTTTATCAGATTTGGCATTATTTTCATAAGAACATATCAAGCATAATGTGTATGACTGAAGAATATGAAAGATATGCAATGGTTCATTTTCCATTTTTCAGAAGATCAAAAGGAGTTTTCATCAAAAATAGATCTAATAGAAATCATATGTATGACAAGCAGTGATGATAGCTTTTAAAAAACATTTAAGTAGATGATTATCATACACAATTGTCTTTTTCATTTCTTCAAGAATTCTATTAACCCTATTTTACTTAAGGTGTCCTTGGTGCTGAAATAATTAATTTCTGTATAAACTTTATCAGAATTTTGGTTTTCAACACTGTGCCATGATACTCTTTATCTTCACAGTTTGGAAACCTTTATCATTTGAAACACTTTTACAAGATTTAGCAAATACAGAAAATATTTCAATTTCATTTGCCAAGAACCAATCCAATGTAAGCTTTTAAAAACTTAGTGATGGAAACAACATCTTTAGATTTAGAAATTGATTTTTGTTTGTTTCCTTAGTTAGCATGCATAGCAAACTTTGACCTTTCAGAAGATAATCTAAGTAAGCCAATGGCAAGATCTTTTGAGATTAAGTACATACTAGCATGAGTTGATTTTATATGCCAAAGATGGTTTCTTTAATCTTGGTATTCATAGTGCATATATTCAAAAGCACACCAAGTACACATTATCATATCTATGATCAATAAACAATAATGCCATGGATAAAAACTCTCAATCAAGCATATAGAGAATTCATAGAGTTATTCTTAATAAATTGATTAATCATTTAGCAACTTATCCAATAGTGAGTAAAGTATACTATAAAATGAAGTGATTTGATTATATTTCCAAAAGTATTTTCTATATCACAAAATTGATCAATACTTGCAATTCATATTTTAATCAAATACTAAAGCAAAAAATAATGATGAGATGCAAGGATTACTAATTTTATTATTATTATTATTATTATTTTTATTTAAAATTACTTTTCATAAGTGTGTTTTAAGTTTCATTTTTTGACGTGTGTCTAGAACACCCATTTGTATGAATCTATTTGTTCCATGGGTATCTTGGCACATCTATGTCTACATCCTCATATTTTCATTTTGGGTACCCAAGCTTGCTTGGGTCCTTGAGAGTTAGAACATATGGTTCCTTTTGGAACCCAGATTTGTTTAATTGTAATAACTTTACCACTTGATTTAATTATGTTAGAACGATAGGTAAAGTTGTTATGCCCATTCTTTTCATGTTTGAAATAAGTTATCTTATTTAATGGTTTGCTTGGTGAATTGATAACCTTTTTCTCTAGAGATTTATTATTAAGTAAAGGAGTCAAGCCAAATTTTGATTTATCATAAGCAACATATTGGCTTTCAAACATTATTTTTAATCTTTCTGAACTTACAGTAAATTTGTTAATAAAAGATTTTAATTGGTTAATTTCTTCACTTAAGTTTTGATTTTCTTTAATTAAATTCTGATTTTTCTGAATCAATTATTCTGAATTTAACCTTAAGCTTTCATTTTCAGAATTTAGTTTGTCATATATTTCAGCAATAGAATTTTTTTCTTTTGAGATTTCGAGATTTAGCTTTTTAAGATTTTTATTTTTGATAGCTAATTTTCTACATTCACTATACAAATCATGAAAAGCATTTAATAGTTCATCATAAGAATATTCTTCATGAAATTCATTAGATTCAGATTCTACTTTATCTTCTAGTGCCATAAAACATAAGTTAGTTACCTCTTGTAGTTCATTGTTGCTTCTAGCTTTCAATTTCTTGCTTGACTCTTCCTTGGTCAAGACTGTCTTGCTTTTTATCTTTTTCTTCCTTTCTTCTTGCTTCCTCTTCTTCCTTGTCTTTAGGAAGCTTTTGAATCTTTCGGTGTTTGGGAATGGATCCTTGTTTCCATCACCGGACTCTTTGTTTTTTGAACTAATCTGCCTCAGAGTCGACTCGAGCCTTGTTGGAGTCGACTCGGCTACTGTGGAGGATTCTGCAATCTCATTGTTAGTACGCAATTGAAGCACATGTGAGCTAATCTGAGATTTATCATAAATAATTGTTAAACTATCCCAGATTTCTTTAGCAGATAAGCATGCAGAAATCTTATGAAATATAGATTCATGGATAGCACAATATAAAAAGTTCATAGCATTAGCATTCAATTGTGCTAAGTCTTTTTCATTGACATTTTGAGAGAGTGTGTGAGGTCCATTTATAATGATATTCCACATTTTATAGTTTTGTGATTGAACAAAAATTTTCATTCTAGCTTTCCATTGAATATAGTAAGTTCCATCAAACAGTGGAGGTCTGTTTATGAAAAGTCCCTCGGCAAATAATATGTTATGTGGGGTTGTCATAATCTTTAGCTCTAGTCAGTTAAGACTATAATTAATAGAAGAGCACCTGTTCTGATACCACTTGTTGCCCAGTAGATACAACCCAAGAGGGAGGGGGTGAATTGGGTCTTTTAAAACTTTTATACTACTTCTAAAACTTTTCAATTAATTATGCTAAGTTGTATAGATGCACAGTGGAATTTAAACTTAGCAACAGTTTGATTTATTGAATGAGACTTGATTAAGTAAATTGAATATGCTTGCAACTAAAGGATGCGCGGATAAGAGTTAAGCAAGCAATTTATCTAAGTAAGTAAGTGAGCAAGTTAGACAATGACAAAAAGCATCACAAACACAACTAACATATAGTGGTTCGGTGCACCCCAGCACCTACATCCACTCCCCAAGACCTCTTGAAAATTTCACTATAATCCTCCAGATTACAGCCGGTTGTTTTACAAGCTCACAACCCAACTTGTTGTTTTGCGAGATCACAACGAACTCGGTCGGTTTTCACAGGCTCACCGACTAGAACCAACCGATTGTTTTTCCGGGTTCACAATCAAACCCAGTTGGTTTTTCCAAAGGCTCACCAACCACAACCTTACAACGATTGTTTTTCGGGTTCACAATCAACCCAGTTGGTTTTCCCAAAGGCTCACCAACCACAATCTTACAATGTTGGTTTTCCCTTTGGCTCACCAACAAACCTTACACGAATTTAAAACAAATCAAAGCTTCTTAAACAAGCAAATATAACAATATAAACAAACAGGTAAAGAGAAGCCCTCAAACAAGTTGTGTAGATGAGGAAACTCGGCTTCTTCTTTACTTGACCCTCTTTTGATTTTGCACGAGGTAGAGGATCACTGAGGCAGCACACAGTTGGAGAGGAAGCTTTGGAATTCACTCGGATGCTCTTCTTCTCTCTATTTTGCTTTGAATGGCCCTTTTGTGCTTTTTGGGAGATTCTTCTTTGAGATCTCTTTCCTAAGTGTTCTCTCCCACTTCGATCCCTTCTCCCCTAGCTCTCCTCTTGATTTTATAGCTTTAGATGGCGTGGAACCAAAAATCTAGCCGTTAGAGACAAAAATAGAGCTGTTGGACACAGTCTGTACCTCCTGACAATATTTCCGTTGGGATCGGAGTCGACTCGCATGATCTGGAGTCGACTCGCCTGTTGCAGGAGTCGACTCGTGCTTGACTGGAGACGACTCGGCTACTGTTCCAAATTTGAATTAATGTGCATGCCTTGTCCTCGGGTTGACTCGGACCAGACTGGAGTCGACTCGCCAATAGCTGGAGACGACTCGGGCACTTGGGGGTCGGCTCATTCTCAGGAATCCAGAGGACATACTTTCTGATTTTCTTCCTCGAGTCGACTCGGATTCTCTTCGAGTCGACTCGGCTCTCAGAGCTCGAAAACTGATCCTCTGTCTTTGGAGTTGAACTGCCTCGGAGTCGACTCGGACTTTGCGGGAGTCGACTCGGCTCTCAGTGTCCGAAATTGTCTCTCTGACTTTTTGCCTTGCTTTTCTCTGGGAGTCGACTCTTGCACAATTAGGAGTCGACTCGCCTGACTTCGGAGTCGACTCGTGGTCCTCTGGAGTCGGCTCGATTGCAGGGTCTAAAATTCTTTGTTCTGTCTTTCCTCTATTACCCTTTTGAGTCGACTCGGAAACGTTGGGAGTCGACTCGGCATGTATCGGAGTCGACTCGAATTTTCGAGGAGTCGACTCGAGAACTATTCTTTTGAATTTTTCTTTAGAATTTGCTCCTCCAACTTGAATACTTTAAACTTGAAACTTGGGCCAATAAATTGTAGCTTTCTTCCAATTTTTCTTGAGAGCTTTGGAGGCCTTCTTGTATTCATCCAACTTGCTATGTTCCTTGCAAAATAAATATCTTTCTCCTTGCAACACAAACATTAGTATTTATACTTTAAGATTTTGTGATCATCAAAATCAATCTTTAAATCAATCTTTGGGTCATCAGGAACAGATCTAGGGATGCTCAAGAAAGTTCGAGATAACTCAAGTCGACTGACTGAGTCTCTTACTACATCTGTATCTACTCTCGTTGAGATGATTGGTCACTTCATATAGGAGTTGAGAGCCAGTCGACCCTTTCAGCATGGTCCCTCTAGACTACCAACCCATAGGTCTAGGCGATCCACCATTTACTATCCTCACCATAGCTCATCTTCATCATCATCTCCTAACTAGTCACCTAGGAACCTTCATCTTCTTGTTTTGTATAGATTCTTAGGGCTATCAGAATTGCATCTTATTATATATACTTCCAAAAAATACAATACAATGAAATTATCCTTTTCGTTTATGCCTCCTTGCATAATGATATTTCATTTCTTGTTTTAAGTTCTTTACCTATGTTAGGTATTCTCACTATGTATTGCCATATGTTGTCTTAAAGTACTTGTGCTCCTATGTTTATATATTTTCAACTCATGAAGAAATTAATGTATGACTTTATCAAGTTTATGCCTTTGTGCTGTGCTATGACATTCTATGCAATGCAATGAAGTTATCTATGTTGCATATGCTTTCTTGCCTACCTTCCATTGTTATAACTTTTTGATTATGACAAAAAGGGGGTGAAAAGATTAAGTATGAATTAAATGTTGGTAGTAAAGAAGAATTTATAAAAAGAGGGAGAAAAGGTTAAGGATGGTAGTAATGAAGGTAGTAAAGAAGAATTTATAAAAGGAAACCAATTAAACCTTTATAGGAGAATAAGAATTGCTTATTGTTATGGTAGTAAGAGATAATCTCAAGAGAATTGCTATGATAGCAACATAAAGGGGGAGAATCATGGTAAAGAGAGAAAATTATCGTAGTAAAAGATAATAAAAATTAAGAAAAAATCACATGATTTCTGCATGATTCAAGCTCTATTCAGTTAAGAGCAATAGTGAAATTCATAAATTAACTAAGTATCAAAAAGGATGTTATTTTTGTCAATACTATTTTTTTTTGATACGCAAGGTTTTGTCATCATCAAAAAGGGAGATATTGTTGACCTAAAAGATTTGACTTTGATGATACAAAATATTTGAGTAAAAAGTCTACTAATCAATTTCTTAGAGTTTACCAGAAAGCCAAGAAGATATCAATCAATAATTCTCAATGTAGAAGAATGAAACTCAAAGTTATGAAGTTCTGCACAAGAGGAGTCAACTTCAATAGACTATGAGCCGGCCCCTGAATGTCCACAAGCAAAGATAGAAGACTACAACCTTAGGCAGTTTCAAGAGTCGGCCCTAGAAAATACACGAGTCGAATCTAGCACTCTAACATGCTTTCACAAATCGACCCCTGAAGAAGTCGAGTTGACTCGTCTGCACTTGACAATAGTAATAGATAGTTTTTCTGTAAGTCAAAATGGTCGTTTTTGCCTTCCAACAGCTCTTTCAGCTCTTTTAATAGTTAGAAACATCTTCCAACCACTTTTTGTTGATATAAATGGGATCGATAGAAGAAAGACAACAACATAAACAAGAAAAGTTTTTGAGCATTTGAAAAAAAATGATAAGAAAAGAAAGAGAAAACTTCAAGTGCATTGTGTGAGAGCCAAACAAGCACATCTTTTACTATTAGAGAGAGCTGGTGAAGAGTATTCAAGTTTATTCAAGGCTAACCGACTGTTATCAAAGCTCCATTAATTCTTTGTCTATTTGTCTTTGAGGAGCTATAATTTGTTTTGTTACTTATCCTTCTCATACTCTGTTGTAACAAGTTTCAAGGATTAAAACTTGGGGCAAAGATCCATCCAAATCTGGAATTAGATTGTATTAAACCTAGAAAATGCTTGGTGGTAGTTTTGGTTGATTTTCTGTAAAAATCAACTAGGTTGGTTGTAAGCTCAATCAAAATAATCGTGTCGTAATCTTAGAGAGATTATAGTAAAAATTCTCAAGAATGGTATCTTGGAGAGTGGATGTAGGTGCAGAATTGGCACCGAACCACTATAAATTCTTGTGCGTTTGTGGTGATTGATTTGTATACTTTATTCTCTTGCATTTTTACTTGCTTATAGCTCATATTTCTAATCATATACATTAAATCTTTATTCTGCTATATTTTAATTTAAATGTTTGAAAAAATCAATTTATCCCTCCTCTGGGGCTATATAGCTGGGTAACAAATTAGTAAGAGATTTTACATTTTCCAAAACAATAAAGAATTTTCTATTTCGAGGAACGTAATTTTGAAATAATTAAGAAGGCGGCTTCCTAAAATAATTCTTTTCCTCTAATAAATTTCTAAATTGATGGCTTCAAATAATTTTTTTCTTATAAATTAAGAAGATTCTAGTGCATGTTGATATTTCCAATTGCTTTCGATATGTGAGAACTTTGCATGAGGACTCTAAATCGATGGCTCCAAATATGACCTAAAATTTTTGTGCATCCCTAAAATAATTTATACATACGGTCAAATAAGTTTTTTCTAAAATAATTTCTATGTGGCAGACTATAAATGGATGCCTTTCTATTATTACGTTCTTCTAAAATAATTTTATATATTTCTAAGTATATTTCTAATACATCTAGATAATTTAAGCAACAAACTTACATAATTTTAATCTATCCAGCTAACATTTTTATTTTTTTTTAGATATTTCAGATTTTTTTAATGATTATTCTTCTAATTTTTCTAAATTTCGAAGAGTGGTTAAATTTTCTTTCTTCTTCCCGAGATATATAGATATAGATAGAGGAGATGGCCGGATTGCAGCCCTAATTCAAGCATCCACCTATCTCTTCATAACAGCCACTAAATCAATGACCCATTGTATTTAATTTTGTGGCCTAAGCCAAGGAACCAGTTCCCTCCTGCACCTAAACTAAAACCCGGCCCGGTGACATGTACCTTAGCTTTGTCCACTGGACCCCAGCAGAGAATCATATCTTTGCCCCACCGAATGGACCGTTAACAGGTGATGTAATTAAATAACGGCCAAGTAAACGGCAACTACGAAACGGCCAATCGGGGTGCGTCCGGCGAGGCCGCAGCGTGACCGCGAGGAGGCGTCCGTTATGCAGCGTCCCCGATAAATAGGGGGCCTTCGTCTCTTTGGGATCAGGTGGTGGACAGCTCCTCCTGAGATTTCCCTCTCGTTCCTTTCCCTCTCTTCCCCCTCGTAAGCGATTCGATCCTCTCCTTCTTGCTCCGTTATTTTTTCAAATCTTTTAGGCTTTTTTGGAACTCTTAATCGGGTCTCGCGCGTAGATCTGATGGTTTTTTTCTCATTTTGTTGGCGATCCAGTTCAATTTTTTGAAGAATTCTTTCATTTGGATGTGAAAAATTGGTGTAGAAGTTGGGAATTTTTGAATAGGATCTGTTTCTTTATTTATTGATATGGTAGAATTAGGCTTCTTGGTGTCAGACTTCGTTATTTGATACGATGTTTAGGGTTTGCTTGATTAATTTTTAATTTTTGTCGTTGTTACGTGGATTTCTCCTTGTTTTGTATTTCTATCGTCCGATCTTTTTTATTTTTGCCTTTCTCTTGTTTTGGGATCTTGTTGATGGATCCAAATGCCTCTTTTGTGGTGTTAGAATTAAAATTGGATTTTGCTTGATTCTTCTTGCTGTCAATGATTTCTGCAGAATTATTTCTTGGATGTTCGTTCACAATCATGCATAGATCTACTCATATTCCCTTTGTTTGAGAATTGATTTTGAGTGTTTTTTTAAGGTCAACTAAAGGTTGTGTTTTTTATTCATTTGTCCGAAAATTTTGTCCTTTGAATGCAGAATCAGCTGATAATATCGAAGCTTTAGCACTTAATATAGTTTTAGTGATCGCCGTTGCTTAGTGTTTTGTTTACTCTTTCCTTTTCTCTCGTATTTTTTCATCTGTTAGTCAAATTTTTTCCATTGGAAAACAAAAAAAATTAAAACACAATTTGTTTTGATCTTGGATCTCACTCATGAGAGTCAGATGCATTCACTTGATTGCTGTTGATCGGTCCTGTTGACTAGTCAAATTATGTGTATCAGTAGTTAATTACAAGCCAATTTATCTGAGTAGAGTTGATTGATAGATTTTGACCAAAGAGAAGTTTATAGCTTTAATCATTTGTTCATTTTTGATTTAAAATCATCATGGAAGTGTTTATCTGTTATTATCCGAAGCCATAAGTGCATGATTGTTTATCCAGAAGTCATAAGTGCATGATTTGTTTATCTTGTTATTAAGTATCGTTATATCTGTCTATCAGACATCAAGATGGGGCTGTCTTTCACCAAACTCTTCAGTCGGCTTTTTGCGAAGAAAGAGATGCGTATTCTCATGGTAGGCCTTGATGCTGCTGGTAAGACCACCATCTTGTACAAGCTGAAGCTGGGAGAGATTGTGACCACTATTCCTACCATCGGTAAGTGCTAAACACAGATAAATTTGAAGCTGGTGTGCTTTACTTACTCATGGTGGCCATGTTCTCTTGTTTCTTCAAATTGAATTTTTCAATCAGGGCTAAGGATTGGGTGTTCAAGAGCGTATTTTTGATTTACCATTTTTGGGAATGTTTTAGCTTTGTTTAGCGAGTAAGTTGAGCATCAAGCCTGATAATATGAAATCCCTAGCTCATTTCATTTATTTCCACGATTAGGTTCAACCTCTTGGGAGTTGCTGCAGTTTAAATGGCCCTACAATGATGTTCTCCAACATAGAAGTACCATTACAATTGATTGATTTCACGAAACAGATGCCATTTTCTGTTGGGAAGAAGAGATTCTGTTTCCATTAAGAATAACTAATTTAAATAAATGATAGGAACTCAAATTTGTTAAAACCAGTCTTTGGGTTTCTTAGAAACAGTAATTTAGCATGGATTTGATTTTTTAGTCTAGATTGATTATGTTTTCCTTTATTTGTGACTGTTTTTGTTATTTTCTTTGATATGGTGTCAAACTACTATTTTGTAACATGATTCAGGAGCTTATTAAACATTCGTGGTACCATATTATGTTTTTCTCATCTATTCTTGGTGAGAAGTCATATCAAGTGACTGACGCATTGCTCTCCCATGTTCTTTCCATATGCTTCATTTCCCCTTCCATTTATCTGATTATTTGGGGAAAATTTGAGCCTCTCTTCTATTAAGATTTTCTCAGATCTTTTTTGCAGTGCATGTATGTTATTAATTGATTATCCATCACTTGGTTCTTTTTTGCTGACAGCTTGCATATGTCTCTATGCACTCAGTTGTCGACCCGGTGTTCTCAGATTTACTAGAACTTGGTCTATTTGCTCTCTCATAACTTCCACAACCTCCCTTCCTTCTGATGCTTCATAAAGCCCTGTGTCACTAACATACTGTCTCTAAGTCACCTTTCTACCTCATCTGATCATCTCAGTTTGAGGCTAATTTATCTTCATGGCTCGTCATTGCTTTGTGGTTATCATGGTGAGCTATCTCCTCACCATTGATTTCAATTGGAGCCTTCATTTTTCTTCTATTTCCACCAAAATTGTATTTTATGCACGTAGAATATGGTGAACACTCTTTTCTTCTTGTATATTTGGAGTTCATCATATTTTCCCAATCTACTATGTCAATTTTTTTTAACTGCAACTTTATTTTATTGTTTTTATTTTTTGACTTGTGATGGCATGTTTATCAGGATTTAATGTGGAGACAGTGGAATACAAGAACATCAGCTTCACTGTGTGGGATGTTGGTGGTCAGGACAAGGTTTGTGCTATCTCTCTATATAATGTTCATTGAGTAATATGTGTAAAATGGGTAAGCTCTGATATTGTGTGTCCGTTATATCTCTATTTGGAGTTTTACAAATGATTAAAATAATAGCATTCCAAGAAGTGATGGATATCTTGCTATATCTAACTTGTCATCAATGTAGGGGATCTGTGATGGTTGGATAACATATGTGGATTGTATATTTTACTGCATACTGAGTGCATAGCAAATACACTGAAAGAAGAAGTTTACCTGTCTTGTTGTTCCTATAAAAAAGTTATACACTGGAAGATTAGAAAAATACCAAGATATATTGTACCATCACTCCACATCCAATGTCTAACCAATTTATTAACTGACAAATGGATATATCAAGTTCATGAATGAATGTGATGTCCATTTCCAAGATTCCCTGATATTTCGAGGTCGACCTAGTTTTTATACAGGTGTACTATATTATTTTAATGATAATAATTATGAGAACTATTCTAGTGATACACATTACCTGGATGGAAATAATGATGAGGTTTAATCAGGCATTTTGGACATGTCCGTACTATTTTACCAACACCTAGTTTTTAAAGAGGTGTTGTACCATAAGTTGGCCTAGTTTCACCAAGGGTTTCAATTTCAGTTTAATTTCAAATGGACCTTTTTGAGAAGGATTTATATGCATTTGGGAGAGTTTGATTTGTTATAATATAAATATTTGCCATTATGTGAATTGAAATGTTGGATAGATACAACAAATATAGTTCCTTGAAGTAGTTTCTCCAATATTTCTAGTTATGCTTGGTATCTTCAATGTGCTTTCCTTTGTGTAACCCATAAGATCATTCTAGGAATTGATACAATCTCTTCCTGCTTATCTGACTTACCACCGCACCTTTTTTTTTGAGATTGAGTACTAGGGAAGTCCATGAATGTATATATGGGTGCTGTCACCATATTGGTAACATCATCACATTAATTTTCTAGCAAAGTCTGTAGGGATGCCTGTATTATAATATCTTTTCAGATACAGATCTGCATAAGCAGTTACATATTAGATTTACGGTGTGTGCAGCTTCTAAAAGCCACATTGGGTGTTATTTCTCTTGAGGTAGTGTGACTTGATACTACCTGGACCCGTGCGTCGACCTTTTTCAAAAAAAAAAAGAGTGTTAATTATTGTTACCCAATGGCATAGTTCTGAGATTATTTGCAATGCTTGGACATGTTAAGATCCAAGCCTTTATGCCTGGAATGCCAAGGCATTAAAGGTGTGGAGTGTTGGGGCCTTAACCAGGATTGTAAGTTTGTAACACACCACCACGCTCAGCAGCCCTCCTCCTCTGCCTCCTCTATGATGGCTCTCACTCTGTCCTGGGTAGTCCTTTCAATATAACAACTTTCACTCTAGGACAGTCATGTAACCTTGTTGCGGTGCAGTTTGGTTGCTATGCAACCATTCTACAGGTGGCTTTCACTTTAGGCTCTTTGTTATTCTTTTCTTTTTACACCTCGTCCTTTGCACAAGCCAATTTTTTTGTGACTTGAAAACTGTATGTGGGACTGGTTCTAATACCAAAACATTATGAACCCAATCTACTTTACCTAAAATGCCTAGGTGTTGTAGAAAGCTTGGGCCTTAACCAGGATGGTTATAGGGCAGACTAGCTAGACTTTCAACAATCTCTAATTTCCTGTCCAAGTTTGAGGAAATCCTTATGGAAGCTGAGAAGCTTCTCTGTATTTTCCAGCCGAGATTGTTAGTATTTGAATTACAAACTAAGTTTAAGCTTCAGTGCCACAGATCATTCATGTTCCATAGTTTAATCAAAAATTTCATAAATGGTATATGCTTTTGTGCTTTTCCATTGTCATTTCCTAGGCAACAAATTGTTCGATAATGGTATTATCCATAAATTGAAAGTTAGTACATAAAGACCTCCTGATCACATGAATCATTTAGTCATCACAATGTGATATATGTTTGCGGGAAAAATATACCAATGCTTACTGCATAGTTGAAATATTTTCGACAACTTCTAGATAATGGTTTATACTTTATACATATATCTACACACATGTGCGTGCGCGCACACACACACACAGAGAGAGAGAGAGAGAGAGAGAGAGAGAGAGAGAGAGAGAGTGTTTTGGGATCTTAAGTAAAATATCTTGTATGCTTGATGGTAATAATTTTTTATCTGATGTTATTACCTCAGAGAAAGAGAGAGAGAGAGTTCAAAGCTTCTGTATAGTCTGTCACTTTTGTTTCCTTTTAATCCTCTACAGCTTGAGCAAGTTGAGTTTCAAGATCTTATATACATTCTAGTGGCTTGTGTATACGTGATGGTAATAATTTTTTGTGTGTGGTATTATCAGATCAGACCTCTGTGGAGACATTACTTCCAGAATACTCAGGGCCTTATCTTCGTTGTTGACAGTAATGACAGAGATCGTATTGTTGAGGCTAGAGATGAATTGCACAGGATGCTTAATGAGGTAGACTTAATAAATTATTTTCACTTTAGTTTCAATTTGATTATTTTGTGCAGAAAATTGAAATTTCTTTGTGTTTTTATGGAGGCTCTATTAGTTTTTAATTGGGAGGTTGTATGTTAAGACTTTTTTTAAGAAAAAATGTTTGATATATGATTCCTATACTATTTAATTGGCAATTCTTGAATAGAATAAAGTAATAGGATAAGTTTGGCTGCCTGTACAATCAAAAGAACTAAATTTTTCATTTTATTTCACAACCTTGTTTCCATGATGCTGTGTCCTTGCTGTCAGGGTACTCTATCCGCACTGGTGGAGTACTGTTCCTTTTCCCCCCCACTTTTCTGAAATCTACAGTTTTTCCATACAGCATTGCTCCAAGCACTCATAAGAAAGCCAATTTCTGTCAACAATGTGTTTTGTTTCATTCATCTTGTTTGACAAGTCTGCTTCTGTAGGTTGCCTGAGTCACTTTTTATTTCTCCTGTATCTTTATTTTAGAACTGCGCTTTGAAATAGCACAGAAAAATATCCTATTGATGATGATGATAGTTATCTCTATTATCATCGCCACCAGGAGGAACATTGTCATTGTTGTTGTTACAATTGTTATTATAAGGAATGCTGTTTCAAAACTAATTAGACACCAATGTGAAAAAAATTGATCGCGCAGTTGCAAGAAACATGTCAAATGGCAGTCTACAAAAAAGTAGATGTAACCTTATAATAACACCAGAAGTGATTTATGTTTGGCAACTTCTGATCCCGGGTTTGCCTGCCATTTGATACTTGGGGAATGCTGGCCATAAATTTCATTCCCGGACTCTAGTTTCAATTGCCGGGTAATTTTTATGCCACACCCTGTTTATAAAGCAAGATCTAAGTGTGTGTAGAACAAGCGTGGTTGTGTGTTAAGTATGGCACATTCAAACGAAAACATGGCCAAGCCTTGATCTTTAGATGGCAGTCAAACAAAGGGCTTGAAATTAGTTTCCCCATAATGTTTTCATCTTGGCTTCAACATTGGTTTGCCAACCAAGGCCTACTAGGGTCACAGACCTAAGAAGCCGTGAGCTCTAGCAGTACCACCTATTGCAAAATGGAAAACTGAGATTTTTCTTTGCTGTGCAGGATGAATTGAGAGATGCGGTGCTGCTTGTCTTTGCGAACAAGCAAGATCTTCCTAATGCCATGAATGCTGCAGAGATCACTGATAAGCTTGGCTTGCATTCCCTCCGCCAACGTCACTGGTAAATATTTAATATTTCATGCTTTTCACATGGTTCTTAACATTTCAAGTCATTTCTTAGTAAATACAATTTCAATGGTTAGTCATAAGTACCTGAATCTATCTGCTTTGTAATACTTTGTTATAATTTGTCTTTCTCCAGGTACATCCAGAGCACATGTGCCACATCTGGGGAGGGTCTTTACGAGGGACTGGACTGGCTCTCAAACAACATTGCTAACAAGGTCTGTCTCATGAATGCATGAGCCAAGTGCTTTTTTATTTGATTTCTGTTGAAAGTGGAGCTCTTTGTGACTTTGTGATCATTCCTCCCCCATTTTTCTGCAGGCATAAACATTTCTGGTTGGATACCTCACTGGAGCTTAAACCATTGTTAAGATGTTCTGTTAACTAAATGTTGTATTTGCTTGAGCTGTGAATCAATTTGCTTATGTTTCTACCTTCGCGGACTTTTAGCATTTGTCATCTCATCTA
The DNA here is from genome assembly GCF_009389715.1 of Phoenix dactylifera. Taxonomy (NCBI): domain Eukaryota; kingdom Viridiplantae; phylum Streptophyta; class Magnoliopsida; order Arecales; family Arecaceae; genus Phoenix; species Phoenix dactylifera. The sequence goes on from NW_024067800.1 coordinate 325,279, forward strand.
GACCAACAATGATCTGGAAATTTGTTCTCCTTACCTAGATGTTAAATATTTGCCTTTTCTTTTTATTTTTTTCTTTACCTGCTAATTGTGTCATTTGAATACCTTGCTTGGGTGATATAATAGTTTTATTTCTTAAAGAGCTTGATTCTTATATGACCTACATGCCATATCCAGTATTTCTGCACCGATAGTTTGGGTACTATTCGATGCTTTAGACTACTTAGCTCCTTTTTAAAAAGAGTGATTTACAAACTTAAATCGTGCTCAATCTCGCCAGTCCTAACTATGTAAGGTCAGGGAAGAAACAGGCTGTTTTAATTGTTTTGACTATCAGGTGACATGCTATCTTAAGCATGCTTCTAATTGATGTTTGCCGATGTCAAGCAATCAAGAAAAACTGTATTACCAGGGATTTGAGGGGTGTAAGATTTGATGCATTCCATTTCAATATCATCTTCCCAAGACATGTTCCCTCTCTATGCTGCTACTTAACCATCCTGCATCCCCCATCCCCTTCCTACTATCTCCTGCATCTCCAAATTGGTAACAAAAATGGTAAACTGAGAATTGGCAAAACTTAATTGGTAGCAGGCGCAATGACATGCCAAGGTGGTTGTTGGGGAGCTTGGCTGCCTCTTGCGTCTATATTCCGCTAGCTGCTGCTTGCTGCACCTCCTTCCTCGTCCTCCTTTTTTAGGTGGAACAACATTCTCAACCATCACCCTTTAGTTATGCCCCCACTTCAAATAATTACCACACCTCAATGAAGTACCATGTCTCCTAAATCTATTGCTATGTTGTAGCTCATCAGCTTCCTTTCTTCTAGCTTTATTGGGTTTGCAGGAAGTCTTCTGAGATGGTGGAGCAACTAGTTGCAGTGTTGAGGAAGTCCAGAATTGCATTCCAAGTACAAGCTGAATACAGGTCTCATAAGCCTTCAGATATGTTGGCTTCAAGTAGTAGGGATGCACACAATCTTCAGCGTCCTTGCGGTTGAACATACACTGCCACAACATGGCAGGAAGGAATGCCACTAAGACCCACCTACATCCACAAGTCTTTCATGCAGGCCAACTACATATCCACTGCTTTGGTTGTCAATCTCAAACTTTTAACTCCTTCCTATGCACAATGGCAATCCATAACATGTATCCTGGCCAACTCATTTTTTTTTTTTTTTAATCTTTGTGCATACAAGTCCATCAAACTATGACATCCCATTCCTCCTGGTTTGGAATTTCTACATCAATACCTTCTAAGAGTCTCCAGCAGTATGATGATGGGCTATCTCTGCCATCCAAGATGTACTTGTTGAAAGTTTCGTATATATTGTTTAGCGAGGTTTCTGACTTGCACCTTGGGGAAAAACATGCCTTGTCCATATTTCATAGGGCACATTCTTTAGCCACTGAGCCATGCCTTCATTCAACTTAGCCATTTCTCTCGGGGTTTGTTCAAAATCATGCTTTATTGTAGCTCTTGCACATGCCTACAATACAACCTTCTATGTCTTCCCCTCATAATTTTCATTGAAATTTGCATGTAGATGCCTTCCATAGTGCTCATGATCAACAGTAGGCATCAAATTTTCAAATGTCTCTACTTGACCCGAGGAAAAAGACGGGTATGTAAGTTAGTGCATAGCTAATAATATAAGGCAAATGTTCGAGCAAAGATATGATAAATTAAAATAGATGAAAATGATACCATTATCTATCTGACACAAAGGTCCACCCATGCTTCTTTAGGGGACCAATTATCGGCCAATATATTTGTCCATGTCCAAACTTCTTTGGTCTCAGCCTCCACAATTGTCCAAGCAATGCGGAACAGTTGTCATTCCCATCCCTGCTCGTTGCAGCTAAAAGCTTTCTTTCCAATGCTCCTTTTAGGTGGCATCCATCAATCAACTAAAAGCTCTCCTTCCACTACCCCTTTTAGGTGGCATTCATCAATTTCAATGATAGGCCAGCAACCATTAAGAACCCCACTTCCATGCATCAAGGCAGATGTACAGCTTTTGAAGATGGGGTGAATGCCAAGTATTGGAGCTTCTACATCCATCAAGAGTGTGTTCCCAGGATGTCCCCTTAATCACCATACAATATTTCCACAGCTTGCTATAGTGCTTCCTGTGCGACCCCTCTATTATCTTCGATGCTCTTCTTTTTGCCTTGTAGCATTGGTTAGTGGACATAAAGTACTTGTGATCCCTTTGTACCCTAGTCTTGTATACACCTAGCTTCCATTTGGTGTTTGACCTAATATCCTCCAGATATTTCTTAACTAGCTATCTAGAGTTGATATTACGGTTCTAGAAATGCCTGCCACATCAATGTGTAGGATCATAGATCTTGATTTGGAATGTTTCCTCCCTCTGCAGTGGAGATGCATGAATTCTCCATCCACACTTCTTTGCACACTGAGCAATGATTCTCCATCTATCATTCTTCACACACCTAAAGTCAGAACCCTATTGAATATTCTCTCAGGGCTCTCCTAAACACCTTGTGATCCCTAAGCTTCATCCCAAGCTCAAGTTCAATGGGCCTTTTAAAGTCCACCCTCTCATTAAACTCTGGATATCTTGTCTTCTCCCCTCTATCCTTTGTCATAATCACTAGGAAGACTCCTCAGCTCACTACCATCTTCAGATTCTAGCTCCTTGCCCGCCAAACTAGCATCACCAACCAGTTTATCTGTAACATCTACCATGGATAGTTGGATCAACCTCCTCACATCCTTATCCACCACACTACTAGCTCAAGGATGTTCATTTTCTTAGGGTCATAATTGTCATAGAGATCCACCCAACTATCTAGATAGTGCATTCTTGGCTCAAACACTATCTTCCCACCATGGTGCAGCTCCATTATACAAATTCACTATCCGTTCCTACAGTAGTGACAAATAAACTCTATTATATAAGACAAGAAACAACAACTTCAGATGCTATGTAATATCTGGAGTGTGGATAATTTATGTTCAGTTATGGTAAGCACTGAAAAACTACTAAAGCCATGAACTATAGTTCAATAGATGGATACATAAATGGACCACACTATAGATTAATGTTCAAAAATATAGCATCATAGAACATTCACCCGAGATACAACAAAAAACACTTGATACTTAGCATTAAAATACTTCTCCGCTGTAGGACCATTGGCTCATAAGATACGTTATTAATTGGTTCCAACAAGACAAGAGTATTGGACATGGAACTAACGGGGAAATAAGGTATTCAAATGTCTTGTCGAATTTGATGTAACAATCCAGGATCTCATCCAAAATGACTAACTGGAAGGTATTATTTAGATTTCTTGATCCTGTATAAGTACCCAAGATCTACCTAGCAAATAACCGATGTGGGACTAAACACACGCCCGCACGAGTCCTCACATACTTCCTCCGTTCAATCTCTGACATCCTCGTCAGGCTAAGAGTTCAAATCTATTAAAATCTGATCACAAACACCACGATCGGCCCATGGTCAGCCCCAATGGATACATGCTGCAATGTCCCCTAGTCCACATAGATTATGGGCCAAATTCGCTCTGATACCATTTGTAATAATATAGGATATTCCCATCCAAAATGGCCAGTTGGAAGGTATTATTTGGGTTCGTTGATCCTGTTTAAGTACCCAAGATCTACCTAGCAAATAACTAATATGGAACTAAACATACGCCCGCATAGATTCTCATATTTGATATGGCTCATACAAAAAGTATAAAAGCCTGGTCACTTTGATGTCTGACATGATTTTGATCCTTTCCTACTATTTCAAGTCAGCTTGCGGCACTATTTTCACTGGATACAAAACATTAAGATTGAGAAAGGGACCGTAATGGCCTATGAAAAGGACTATCTTTAGTGTTAAACAGAGCTAGGATTAAAGAGTATATGGACCTTATTGCTGCCGATCTTCAGCTTGTTGATGTTAATCACCTCTATCGATCTACAAAATAACAAGTTGGAGAAATTATCAGAGTTGGCTCCAGCCTGGCCCTCGGATTCTTAAGTCAGAGAAGGCTTTGTAATAATGTGACAGAAGATAAGGAGCAGAAAAGGAGGGGTGAGAACTTTATGAGTTTCGTTGTTATCGTACCTTTCATGCAGGAATTTTGAGTCTATATATAGTCATGAAATTTGGAATCTCCTAAGGGTCATGCGCCAGCTAGCTAAATTTATGTTGTAATGAATCTGGGTCATATAATAACTATTGAGCGATATGCTATAACCATCCAGGCTCATGTTGTAATTACCTAAGACATATTGTAACCATTTAGAATCATGTTGTAGCCGTCCGATACGTGTTCTAACTATCTAGTATTACAAGTATTACAAGCTTTAACTCGTAATAGAAGGAGTCTGCTTTTGTGTGAAGTGGTACGGCCATTGCCTGAGGTAAGAGGGCTTTGGTCGGCTTGAGATTGCTGTCGAGCTAAATAGTTATTTGGCCGAGCTGCAGGACTACATTTGGTACATCGGATGATGCGTGACCTCGAAGGTTGGCCACTTTTAGTCTGCTTAGCCTGGCTTTTATCTTAGTCGGAGTCAACCTAGCCGGACTAGATCAAGGAGTTGCAGAGTGTATCAGCTTTGAGCTGGACTAATATGGTTGTGCCACATCATCAGCCTTTTCTACCACATCACTTGCCCCCCACTCTAAGTCTGTGCCATTTTTCTTGGTTCAGATGAAGGAAGTAGTTGCATTATGCGATTCTGTGCTATTTTGAAACAAACATTAAATTTTTGGCAGAAATTTGTAGAAGGACAAAATGCCTCGTTTCAATTTCCTAAGTCAATGTTAACTGTCCGATGAAGAATGTTGGTGCGACATGTGTCAGCTCGTTAGGCAGGAAGTCGATTGGTCCTATTGATCTGAGCTGTTTAGGGCTTTATATAAGGGAGACAAGCCTCAACATCTTTGCCTCATCTGGAAAGTCTTTTTAGGTTGCTTTGTTTCAAATTTCCCTCAGAGGCTCGCTTAGGCTTCTTCTCCTCCATCACACCGATAGTTGGGTCCATAACCCTAGTTGGTTGGTGAAGGTCATCAACATTGGGTTGTCAAACTCCCAAGTTGCCCAAGAGTTTTCTTTTGGGATCCTCCAACCCAATGATAGGGCCAAACTATCGAGCAACGTAGCAGGTGTCTTGTTTGACAGGGCGTTTGGATTAGTTGTTTAGGTAATTGTGATGGCCTCTAAAGTTTTTTTGGTAGTTTGGCTTTTTTGCTAACCTTGTCTTTGTTTGCACAATGCTGATATAGTGGCTCTGGTGCATGAGAGCATCAAGCTCTTGGTGCTGAGTTGGGGAGCTCAAGCTGGTGCTGCACAAGGTCAGCATAAAGGCGGCCGAGATAGAGGCCAAGCTGAAAGCTGTGGAAGGCGAGCTAGAGGCCATAGAAAGCCAAGCTGAGATGACTGATCTCCAAGCTGCTGAAGCCAAGGAAGAGCTATGGGCGGTTGAGTAGTGCTTTACCAAGGTTGAGGGGAAAGTCCTCGTGGAGGAGTGTAAGGGTAAGGCTTCAGTAGAATATCATGCCGAGCTTGCTCACACCATGGTCATAACTAGCTCTTCCAAGGTTGATCTCAGTTATTTTAGCATTTCTAGAGGATATGACGAAGGCATCATCGAGGAGCAAGGGGAAGGCATCGGAGAATGGGCACATCATCGAGCTTCCTCATCCAAAAGTAAAGAAGTGGGCCTTCGGGCCTGTGTAATTTTTCTTCCTGTGCTTGATCTTTTTTGGCTTGGTGTAGGTCTTCTTTTTTGCTCAGCCATTAGAATAGTAAGTTTGACGTCCTTTTGTAATGAGGCCTTTTAGCTCAATGAGTTTGGCCTTCTTCTTTTATAATAGACTTTTTTTGCTCGACATATTTGATCTTGTTCTTTTGTAATGAAATTTGTTTAATTTCTAAGTTGACCTACTTTGTAATTAAGCATTTTGAATATTAATGACATGAACTATTTTTGTTTATACCTTATTTCTTGTGTTGTCTGACTGGGGATGTTGAGGTTGGCTAAGTTAAATTGCAGCACATTTAGAAATAGGCTCAAGTATTTGTGGTTGTCTAGTTGATGTTGAGGTTGGCTTCTTAAGGTTGAGGGGGTGGACTATGGTCCTTTGCCCGCTACCACTATTAGTGTTGTTAGGCTGACATGATGGACTACGGTCCTTGAGGGGTTGGATCTTAGAGGCTTGAAGTATTTATGGTCGAAACAAGCCTTCTGTTAGAAGTATGCCCTAGAAGCCAATTTGGCTGACGCATTATTTTGTTCTGGGATATAAATTTATACTTGACCTAATAATGAATTTATTAGGATGGGCATTCTTTTCATTCATGTTCTTATGTGTCCATAAATCGTCCAAGGAATTAATAAGATGATGGAAATAGAATAGAATATAGTCAATAGAGTCAGTCAATATATCTTTTCTTATTCCATAGGTGGGTGTGCCTAGATTCAGCCAAGCCGCCACTTTGCAGTCAATGACTGAATGGGCTCGGTTCGAATGAACTTGGATCGATCCAATCTCACTCTTTTCTTTCTTCACCTTTTCTTGAGGAGTACCCCCGTTTTAGGATGAAAAGGAAAGAAACCCTTGTGTAGTGATACACTCTGCCAAAGGTAGTTGTGAGCCTTCTCCCTATACATATTCTCAAGAGTTGAGAATTTGAGGCATGTGTCATTGGTGATTAATTCTTGAATTGCTCCTGATCGATGGATCCATCACGAGGGATGGTAATCGATCCGCTGAGATTAGTGCACAGATCACTTAGTCAGGTGGATGAGTCTTGAGTCCACAGTGTGGGGACACGAGAGTGATTGTGCAAGTGCTTGTTAGAGAACTAGGGTACTGAGCGTGACCAAAGCAAGTAGTCACTTGGATGTCTATCCACTCGTCAGTGACTTAAGCTGCAGTTGTATGACTGGTCCTTTGACCTGCGATGCCTCGGCTATTCACAGTGAGGTTGCTATAGTTTGACGAGCACATAAACATGGGCCCTATCCATTTGGGTCCTTGTGGTGCAGATTGACTGCAGTAGGTTCATTGTAGGAGTAGGGGTGCATCTAGATGGAATCTATCGATCTTGATAAATTAGAAGAGATCCTATATGATTTATGAGACTGAGTTTGTAAATCCTTGGCCAAGGTAGTTTTTGGAAAAAGAATTTTCCAATCTCGAACTGGAGTCGAATAAATTTTACATATGACAGATGATGGGGTTTGACGAGTTATCCATGATCTCCATCCTGTCGGAATCCATGATAGAGGGACTGTATCATACGCTAACTGCACCTACAAGTTCATCTATTCCATTTCGCTGAGTTGCCACTACATGCTGCTAGGTGTCACTGGTGGATTGTGAGACTCAGAAGCATTCACTTGATGATCAGTGAACCCGAATGAGAAGAGTTGGAATTGTTCCAACCAATTGAAAGAAGTTTTAACGATATTGTGATAGGGATCACAATATATCTCACTACCAGACAGAATAGAACCTATGGGGTCACACACAATAGAGGATCTGATTGATCTAATGGTTGGATTGTGATTTCGAATCACAATAGTTTGTAATTGTCAATTTGATTGACAATTAATTTAACCCACTAAGAGTTAGTGAGTTGAAGAAGGAATTAATTGTAACTGGATTGCAATTTGATTGAATCAATTGGACTTAATTAATTGGGCTCAATCTTATATGATAAGGTTCAAGAGTCCTACTTGGAGTAGGATACCTAGAGTTCTAATTTGATTAGGAATTCAAATTATTAGAGTCCTACTTGGGTTAGGATTCCTAAAGTCCTAATTAGATTAGAACTAAATTTGTATGAGTCCTAATTGGATTAGGACTCCTAGAGTCCTAATTAATTATTGGTCTAATAGATGAAGATGACTCCTAATTAGATTAGGATTGAAGAGTTCAATTAAGTCATGATCCAATTGGGTCCTAATTAGATTAGAACTAATATGGATAAGGATTGGATTCACCTAATCCTCCTTAGAGGAGGATTTCAGCATCCAATCAAAGGAGGCCCCACACCCCACTTGATTTGATCAAGTGGGGCGTGCTCCCGGGATCCACGTTCCGGATGGCCGGGACGCGCGTCCCGGGTGTCCGAAATGCGAGATCCGGCTGGGGCATGGCTCCTCCTAATTTTAAAGAGGAGGCCACGCCTAGGGCATCAAGATGAAAAAGAATAAAAGGGGGGCCAGCCTGTAGGGAACCCGCCCATGCCGCAGAAATTTAAAAAAATTTCAGATGCAGCGGAAGTGGCATGCGCGGGATCAATCGTTCATCTTATAAACGTTATTCAAAAACCGTTCGTAGACATATAAGGATTAAAACTTTTAAAACATTATGAAGATTAGATCTTCACCTTGTGTGGGTAGATGATCACTGTAAATTGAAGTTCGTGGTTTAGGATGAAGGTTCGCTTGAAGCCGCGCACGCGTCCGGCCTCTACGGGTATCCACACGAAGCAAAAACCGATCCAAGCTTCTTTATCTCCCCGAGGTGCTAGCTCCCTTGCAGAGATAACTTTAATAGCTTATGTCCTCCCTTTGGATCAACTCTTGATTGTGCTTGGGAGGAGGAAGAAGAAGGATGAAGAAAGAAAGAGGAACGAAGCCCCTGCAGCCTTCTTTCTTTTCCCTGCGTTGGAAGGAGGGGAGAGGAGGAGGCCGCCAAGGCCTTCTTCTTTTCTTCTCCTTGCTTGCGGCTGAACCAAGAGGAGGAAGAGAGGGGGGCGTATGGCTGAGGAGGAGAGGGCTTGAATGCCCTAAGTGCTGCCCCCTCTTCTCTTTAAATAGGATGTGGAGCTCCTAACTTTTAGGAGCTCCTTGACAAATTTCCAAGAGTGGCGCCGGCCCCTCTTGTGTTGCCGCACCAAGGAGGAAAAGGAGGAGGGGCGTGCGCCCCTCCTTCTTGGTTAACCTAATCCTCCTCTAAGAGGGATTAGGAGGCCCTAATGTGGTTAAGTCCTAATCTAATTAGGCTTAGACCAAGGATGAACCAATTTTGGGTTTAATCAATGCTAGTCCTAATCCAATTAGAACTCAAATGAATTATGACTCCATTGAACTCTTCAATCCTAATCCAATTAGGAGTCATGTTAATTCATTAGATTAATAATTAATTAGGACTTAAGAAATCCTAATCCAATTAGGACTTATTCAATTTAAGTCCTAATCCAATTAGGACTCTTATTTGAATCCGAAGTACTAATCTAATTAGGACTTCTAGGAATCCTATTCTAAGTAGGAATCCATATTGAATTCAAAATCCTAATCTAATTAGGATTGTAGGAATCCTACTCCAAGTAGGACTCCCAGTTCTAGTCCAAGTAGGATTCCCAGTTCTAATCCAATTAGGACTCTCGGAATCCTACTCCAAGTAGGATTCGTGTTTAAGTCCAATTAATTAATTTCCATTGTTTCTTCTTCAACTGATCATCAATCGAATTGATTACTTATGATTCATAATCACGATTCAACCATCGAATCGGTCAATGTCTCTAATGTGTGTGACCCCATAGGTTCTATTCAGACTGGTAGTGAGATATATTGTGATCTCTATCACAATATCATTGAAAATTTCTTTCAATGGGTTGGAACGATTCCAACTCAACTCATTAGGGTTTATCGACCATCGAGATATTCCCTGTGAGTCTCATCATCCACTAGTAACACCTAGCAGCATGTAGTGGCTACCCAGCATAATGAAATAATGAACCTCTAGGTGCAGTTATTGTGTGATACAGTCCTACTATCGTGGATCCCTACAGGACGGAGGTCATGGACAACTCATCAAACCCCATCGTCTGTCATATGTCAAGATTTATTCGACTTAAGTTCGAGAGTGGAAAACTCTTTCTCCACTATTTTTACTGTTCCGACCAAGATCTTACGAACTCAGTCTTATAAATCACATAGGATCTCTCCTTATCTACCAAGGTCGATAGATTCCATATAGGTGCATACCCTACTCCTACAGTGAACCTGTTGCAGCCAATCTATACTGCATGGATCCGTATGTCTAGAGACCATGTATACGTGCAGTCAAACTACAATAACCTCATTGTGAATAGCCGAAGCACCGCAGGTCAAAGGACCAGTCACACTACTGCAACATCAAGCAAGTCACTGACGAGTGGATAGACATCCAAGTGACTTCTTGTCTTGGTCACGCTCAGTACCCTTGTTCTTTAACAAGCACCTGCACTACTACTTCAGTGTCCCCACACCGTGGACTCGAGTCTCGTCATCCTCAAGAAAAGTAGTGTGTGTACTGATCTCATTGGATCGATCACCATCCTCACGATGATCCATCGATCAGGAGTATTTAGAAATTAATCACCAATGATACATGGCTCAAATTCTTAACTCTTAAGAATATGCATCATCATCTTATTAATTCTTGGACGATTCATAGACACATAAATAATATGAATGAAAAAGATGCCTTTTATTTATTCAATAATTAATAGTCAAGTACAAAATTATGTCCTAGAATTAACAATGTGTGCCAGATTGGCTTTTAGGGCATACATCTAACAATCTCCCACTTGCACTAAAGACAATTAGTCATATATCTAAGTCCCATCTTCTCAAGGTGGGCTTCAGTCTTTTGCTGACTCAGCTGCTTAGTGAACGGGTCCGCCACGTTGTCCGCGGAGTCTACTCTCTGTACCTCGACATACTTCTTCTCAACATAGTCGCGTATGAGGTGGAAGCGCCGCTCTATATGCTTGGACTTCTGATGAGACCTTGGCTCCTTAACAAGAGCTATGGTGCCATTATTATCTCAGTAGAGTGTTATAGCATCCGATGACATTACATCCAATTTCGCAATGAATTTCTTGAACCAGAAGCCTTCCTTAGCAGCTTCAGAGGCGGCGATATATTCAGCTTCCATAGTAGAATCAGCAATGATCGGTTGTTTAGAACTTTTCCAATTCATCGTACCACCATTGCACAAGAACACATATCCAGATGTTGACTTTCTATCATCGATATCAGCCATGAAGTCTGAATCTGTGTACCCTTCTATCTTTAACTGTGATGTTCCTCCATAGACCAAGAATAAATCTTTAGTTCTTCTTAAGTACTTAAGAATATTCTTCACAGCTGTCCAGTGCTCTTCACCTGGATTCGACTGATATCTGCTAGTGACACTCACAGCAAGGGCTATATCAAGTCGTGTACACAGCATGGCATACATGAGGCTCCTTATTGCCGATGCATAAGGGATCTTGCTCATGCGTTGAATCTCTTCAGATGTGTTGGGGCACATCTTCTTGGAGAGATGAATTCCATGCCTTAGGGATAAGAGATCCCTTTTAGAGTTTTTCATGCTGAACCTTTTCAGCACTTCCTCTATGTACATCTTCTGTGATAAGCCAAGCATCCTTTTAGATCTATCTCTATAGACCTTTATCCCCAAAATATAGGATGCTTCTCCAAGGTCTTTCATGGAGAACTCTTTTGATAACCAGACCTTGACCGAGGTTAGCATGGGAATATCATTCCCTATCAAGAGAATGTCGTTCACGTACAATACGAGAAACACGACAGCACTCCCACTAACCTTCTTGTAAACACACAGTTTCTCTTCATTTTTGATGAAATCAAACGTTTTGATTGCATCATTGAAACGAGTGTTCCAACTTCGAGATGCTTGTTTTAGTCCATAAATGGACCTTTGCAGCTTGCAGACCTTGTAATCTCCATCACTGAAAGTGAAACCCAAAAGCTGCTCCATATAGATATCTTCATCAAGATATCCATTTAGGAAAGCAGTTTTCACATCCATCTGCCAAATTTCATAATCATGAATGCTGCAATGGCAAGCAATGTTCGGATGGATTTCAGCATGGCTACAGGTGAAAAGGTCTCCTGATAGTCAATGTCTTCACGTTGACTATACCGTTTCGCTACTAGCCTTGCCTTATAGGTCTCTACTTTTCCATCCGAACCTATCTTTATTTTTGTAGATCCATTTGCATCCAATAGGTACAATACCTTCTGGTGGATCCACTAAAGTCCAGACTTGGTTGGAATGCATGGAGTCTAACTCTGACTTCATAGCTTCCAACCATTTCTCGAAATCGATATCTGATATCGCCTCGTCGTAGGTTTTGGGATCCTGTATGTGTTCCCTATCTTCGATGAGGAACATTTCCTTAGTATCCTCTTCAAGCATAGCTAAGTATCTATCAGGAGGATGGGAGACCCTACCAGATCTGCGAGGTGGAGGAACAACGTGTACTGGCTCTGTATGAATGGGTTCTATAGGATCCATGACTCGTTGCTTTTCAGAGACTTTCTCTTTAAGCTCAATTTTCCTCCCACTGCCTCTATCAAGAATAAACTATTTTTTCAAGAAGATGGCATGTCGGCTCACAAACACATTGTGATCCTCTGAGACGTAAAAATTATATCCTAATGATACTTTAGGATAACCTATAAAACGAGCACTTATGGTCCCAGCCTCTAGCTTGTCCGCCTGTAGTCACTTGACATGGGCCGGACATCCCCAAATCTTGAGATGACCAAGACTTGGTTTCTTACCATGCCATATCTCATACGGTGTGGTAGGAACGGATTTAGAGGGAACTCTATTCTGTAGATAAATTGCGGTAAGTAAGGCATCTCCCCAAAGAAACATAGGTAAATCAGTGAAGCTCATCATGGACCGAACCATATCCAATAGAGTCCGATTTCTCCTCTCTGACACCCCGTTGAGTTGAGGTGTACCCGGAGGAGTCCATTGTGAGACTATGTCATTCTCCTTGAGATAGTCCCGGAATTCCCCACTAAGGTATTCTCCTCCTCGATCTGATCGAAGAGCCTTAAGAAATTTTTCAGTTTGTTTTTCTACTTCATTTCTGAACTCTTTGAACTTTTCAAAAGATTTAGATTTGTGTCTCATAAGATACACATACCTATATCGTGAATAATCATCGATAAAGGTAATGAAGTACGAATAACGACCTCTGGCTAGCACATCGAATGGGCTACACACATCTGTATGTACCAGGGTAAGTATTTCAGTGGTCCTCTCTCCATGTCCTACAAAGGGCAATCTAGCCATTTTTCCTTGAAGACAGGACTCGCAAACAGGATATGACTCGGAAGTCAATGAGCCGAGAAGCCTATCTTTATCCATTTTGTTCATTCTGTCCTCTCCAATATGGCCAAGTCTGAGGTGCCACAAATATTTTTGGTTTATCTCATCCCTGGATCTCTTGGATCCTTTGGCACTCACTTCTTCCTCAGACACATTTACAGATACATCCATATGCAAATGATAGAGACTGTCAATTATAAAACCACATGCGACTATTTTATTTCTAAAATAAATAGAACAACAGTCTTTATCAAATGTAAAAACATGACCTTCCTATGCTAGACATGAAACAAAAATCAAATTTCTGCTAGCAGCAGGTACATAATAACAATTTATAAGTAATAAACTAAAACCAGACGGTAGTCGCAGAGGGTAGGTGCTCACAGCCACAGCAGCAACTTTTGCCCCGTTGCCAACCCGAAGGGTTACCGCACCTTCCGCCAGTCTTCTACTTTCCTTTAGACCCTGCATAGTAGTGCACAAGTGAGCACTAGAACCAGAATCTATAACCCAACTTGAAGTAGAGGAAACCGTAAGGTTAGTTTCAATCACAAGCAAGTCTAACATACCTTCTGAAGGTGTGTCTGCCTTCTTATTCTTCAGGCTCTCGAGGTATGAAGGACAGTTCCTCTTCCGGTGGCCATCGACACTACAGTGGAAACGTTTTCCTTTGTTATTAGCCTTTTTCTTTTGAACTTCCTTCTTTGGCTTCTTGTCTTTCTTCTGCTTCTTTGCAGGCTTCTTTTTCTTCCAAGTAGACTTTCTCTTGAAACCAGAAGTCAACTCAGCAGCAAGGACATTGCCCCTTGAACCTTTCAAGGCTCCCTCAGCAATTACCAACATGTTTAACAGTTCAGTCTTAGTGCATTCAATCTTATTTATGGGGTAGTTTACTATAAACTGTCCAAATGAATCAGGAAGGGATTGAAAGATCAGATCTACTTGCAATTCCTTGTGCATGTTCATACCGAGCTTCTCAAGCTCCTCTAGGTCCTTGATCATAGTCAGACCGTGATCATGGACAGACTGCCCCTCGCACATCTTTGCTTTGAAGAGCCTCTTGGACACTTCAAAACGAGCTGTGCGACTCTGCTCACCATACAACTCTTGCAAGTGTGCCAGTATGTCCCTAACAGTCTTCATATTCTCATGCTGGTATTGGAGTTTATTGGACATGGATGCCATGATGTAGCACTTGACCCTAATGTCATCGTCTGTCCACTTTTCATGCGTCGCACGTTGATCAGCGGTCGGACATGCTGGTAATGTGGGGATATCATTGTCGAGCACATAGCCTATTTTTTCGCAACTCAGAATAATTTTGAGATTTCTAAGCCAGTCTCTGTAATTGGTACCGGTCAGTCTGTTGGTCTCAAGAATATGGGTCAAAGAGTTTGAGGCTGACATTGTGATCTGCAGAGAGTAAAGATTCTAGTTAGATTTTTGTACTTGATCCTAATTTGTTCTAGGGTCTTTTAGAACAAATATACCTCCCACTATTTTCTCGAATTCCTCACATTTTCCTGGTAGGAAAACGGAAATCCTACATGACTAGAGTTTCTAGTGGGTATTACGGTCCCACCGATTTACATGCCACCTCACCTAACAGTTATTGGTGACACATAAATAGATGAGTGTACAACTCTTGTACAATGCTTCTCAAGCATGTTGCAGTACTACTTGGTCTCTAAGTCATGAAGACCTCACCTAACAGTTATTGGTCCCATTCCTTAGTTAAGTCAGACCCACCGTATAACCGTAGAAATAAAGTCGTCATTGGGTCCTCACCTAACAGTTATTGGTGCCCAACCTCACCTGTACCACTACAACATCTCATGTCATAGAGAGGTCCAGCCCTCCGATGCAACTTGCCCACTGTGTCCAGCCGAGACAAGTCAACACCAGAAAGACCTTAGCAGCTCTACTATGGTGGAAGACCTATGGACTTAATATTGGTTAATCATGTCTTAGTGTTTGCAACTTGAGCTCTTCATAAGAGGTAATCGAACAATTGGCCAGGTAAGTAGGTGGGAGGCTCTCCTTACTCAGAGAGTAAGGTCCTAATTAAGTAACCACCTTTTATGCTTTTCTAGACACCAATTAGATCAATTAATCTAATATGACTCGCTCATGTTGGTTCACTCTCAACTTGATTGAGGAGGTTTTAGTTTAGGTCTCATTGGGATTGCTCTACTAGTTTGCATTATATGTAAACCTATCTACCCCACTCACATTCGCATCACATGCAAACGGCACATCGCAGGCATAATCGCAGCAATAAATAAAGCTAAACTTTAAATAGGTGATGATCATGAATTCTAATTAGGTCATATTACAAGCACATGCACATCAATCGATCAGTTGATCTTCAATTCTTGAATTGGTCTCGAGCCTCCTTGATTCGATCCCCGATCAACTTTTGATCCAATCACCATCAACCGCTCAGATCGCTGTTCATCTCATGTACTGTCTTCGACTTGATCGTTGACGTACATTACATCACAGAAATACAACCAGATATAAAATAATAAATTACATCCCCTTTTAGGAGGCACGCAGGCCTCTCAAAACATCAAATAAGATGCATGCAAGCATCTGAAAAATTACATGACATTACAGATCACATCGCAGGTCATTACATTTGATACCAAAAGGATTTAAATCCTATGATCATCACCGCATGCAACAATTATAATTTTCAGATCTGAAATCTAATTGATTATCTTATGACATGGGTTGCTGATCATGCTAAACATGATTCTAAACTTTGTAATCCCATTAACAATGCAATTAGAATCATCAATTTATCACATAAAAATCAGTATGCAAAAATCAGCAACCCTGAAAAATCTGCATGCAGAAAAATTTCAGCATGCATAACCTTTTATATTTCAGATCTAAGATGCCTATTTATAATTAATCCTTACCTTAATCTACGAAGCCTAGGCTCTGATACCACTGTTGGGAACCCGCCCATGCCATAGAAATTTAAAAAAATTTCAGATGCAGCAGAAGTAGCATGTGCGGGATCAATCGTTCATCTTATAAACGTTATTCAAAAACCGTTCGTAGACAGATAAGGATTAAAACTTTTAAAACATTATGAAGATCAGATCTTCACCTTGTTGATCGGTTATTTCAATTTCAAAAATAAACCAAGCAATAGCATGTATCCTGTAGGATAGTGATTACGGGTGTCGGTCCACAGGGATTGAAGAATAAGTTATTTTTCTTTTAAAAATAACTCAAGAAGAAGGATTTGCTAACTTGATTTAACTAAATTAAACTATGAGTGCGAATTAGAATTTATCAGAATAAATGGATTTAGGATTTGGAGTCCACCACATAGCATTGCATTAGGGTTTGTATTCTCTTTTTTTAATCTTTTGGAGAGGCATGCAATATTGGCTACAAGCCTTTTAAAATAAAAGCATAAAGAGTTTTAAGAAAATCCATCTTCGGTATAGCAAGAAGTGTCTACCTAATTATGCTAACCTAGGGTGCAGTACACCTCATCTTCCTAGGCATGGATCATCTTAGACTACTTTAGCAAACATGAATAATAAATAGCATGCTCAAAGTTTAAACATCATAAAAGAATTTTTCATTGATAATAAGAATTTAAACAAGCTCCAAAATAATAAAGAAAATAAGAACTACAATGCCCTGTAACATTGCTAGGGCTTCATCCAGCCCTAGACTAGACGTTTAGCCGAGCATTGCTTCCGGACGACCTCCCATCTTCAAATGAAATTGATCACCTCCCATTTTTCCCAAAATATCCAAAACTATTCTCTTTCCCCCTCCTTTCTCTCTTTTTTTTAATTTCTTTTTCTCTTCTTCCCTCTCGGTTTTCTTCTTCTTTTCACCAAAACAGGGGGTCTCCCCTGTTTTCTCAACTGAGCTCCCTCCACCGAACGCCTCAGCCCCCTCCTTTTATAACCGTCCGGCGCACGCGGAGAGAGGGAAGAAGGGATCACGGCGGCTGATTTCGGGGCGTGGTGCCGGGATGCAGATCGCGGGAGAGGAGGAAGAGGCGCCGCGGGATCTGGTCGGTGATGGCGGAGAGAGGTGCCGACTGATGAAGTGGTGGAGGATCTGGTCCTCCGGATGCGCCACGGGCGGAAGACGGAGCGACGATGCTGGGATTTCGATGCGACTGGGTCGCTGATCTTGGAGGAGAAGACGCCGCACGCGGTTGATGGCGGAGGACCCGGGGACGACGACGACGTTGGGGCGTTCGGCTGGGATGAGCTCCTTTGATCGCGCGGGGGAGGATTGCATCGCGGGAGAGGAGGAAGAGGCGCTGCGGGATCCGGTCGGTGATGGCGGAGAGAGGTGGCCGACTGCGGGAG
Source organism: Phoenix dactylifera (assembly GCF_009389715.1). Classification (NCBI taxonomy): domain Eukaryota; kingdom Viridiplantae; phylum Streptophyta; class Magnoliopsida; order Arecales; family Arecaceae; genus Phoenix; species Phoenix dactylifera. The sequence goes on from NW_024067800.1 coordinate 342,775, forward strand.
GAAGAAGATAAACAGTGGATTCCCAATTTTTTTATTTTTTATTTTTTATTTATTTATTATGTATTATTTATTTTTTCTCTAACACTGTTCACATGAACAGTGTTTTCACGAACACTATTCATATGAACATTGTTTTAACTGGACACTGTTCATATGAACAGTGAATCGTGAATATTTAGTTATTATTATTATTATAAATTTTATATGAAGGCAGATAACGAATTAGTTGGAAATTGGCTTTGGATTTGCGGTGGGTCATGATCGTTGATTCGCTTGAACTTACTCTCGAGCCTAATGTTGTTTAAATTTAATTTTTGCTAAACTGCTTCAGACTGGACTCAACAGGGCTAAAAGTAGGATCGTGACTTAATAAGAGGGTTAATCAAATATTTTTCTATACAATTATAACTTTTAATCTAATCAAGACCAAAGCCCATTTAATTATAACCTTAGCCGGGTCAACACAATCTCCTTATATGTTTTTCTATAGTTTTCATGAAAGATTGCAATCAAGAGAGACATGTTCAGAGTCTGTTTTAAGAAAAGAATTATTTACTTCTTACCATATTTTAAATTTATTTCAATGTTTATTCAATTTCATGGTAAAATATGTATTTATCAGTTTAAGAACATTGATAAGTGCTACTGAAAGATAATTAAATTATAATTATTAAGCACTTATCACACCCCCAAACCTATGTTTTGCTAGTCCTCGAGCAAAATAAAACTAGAAAAGAAGAATTTTAACTCACTTTCGCAGGCATCGCGGTTACATTTACCATATGTAACAAGGCTTTAAACCCCTAAGTTATCCTAGTGGACGAGTTGTAGTCTCGTGAGGGTTTTCAGTGAAGATACCCACAAACTTCAATAAATCATTTATTATTATTTATTATTAATTTCTTTTCTTTTTTTTTTTGATAAATCAATTGATCTATAAAGTGAAAATCAAATTCCAAATGCATACTAGTAAGGAAATTAAAATCTAATTTAAGATACATAAATGATAAGAATTTCAAAACACATACGGTTTTATTTACTAAGTCAGCCCAAATCCTAGGTCAAAATGCAATTCAAGTTGAGGTCATTAAGTTTCCATTAGGGAGTTGTAAGACTTATTTATACTGGAGTGCTCAATGAAATCTGGACCGTACACAAGCTAAGGGTTCGGATCTCCAAAATATTGCTAATACTAGTAGTGGATTGGTCGAAAGGACCTACTCACTGATTCAAAATCATCTTATCTGCAGGATTTCGAGAGTTGTGGATGTTTACTTTAGTACCTCACGGGCTTCATCTGTAATATTCCAGTTTACTCGAATTTCTACAACGACGACTTTCACACTATTGTCTTTTACAAGGTCAATACAAAGTGTTTTTTTTTAAAATAAAAGATGTATAAATTGTGCACTTTTACTCTTGTGGTGATTTCTCCGTGTAACGAGCAATCAGTCGACAACTCTCACACCAATTGGCACAAGGTGTCAGGCATCAAGACTCCCCTACGGACTTATGCTCGGAGTTCTCATCACAAGCCCACTTGATCTTTGACAATAGGTAGCCCTTTTCGATGTTCCTGACTAAATCCATTATTATTGATGATTTTTTTTTTTTGATTAGATAAGTATGATTCATCAGGGTCCAAGGTTGCTACTATACTATCAACATATTGTCGAGCCTAGACCTTAGAAGGGTCGGCCAGTGTGTAGTGAAATTCCAAAGTATTAATTAACTTACAACTCCCTAAGAGAGACTTAATAAAAAGAACTTAAATTTATATTACTTTCGACTAGTCATTGGGCTTTTTAGATTTTATATACCTTGTGTATTTATCATTCTCGCATTCATGTATAGAAATTAGGTAATATATATATATATATTTTTAAAAAATTGTAAAAATGAACACAATTTTTTTTTAAAAGATATTTTTATATTTTTATATTTTTATTTCTTTTGATAAACCTGACATTATGAAGTGAAAACGAATGCAAGAAATGCAAACAAAACAAAAAATGAAAAAATACTTAAAAATACCCCCAAACCTAAACCTAACATTGTCCTCAATGTTAAAAAAAATCTAAGAGAATTGGTTTGCCTCCCAACAAGCGCTAAGTTTATTGTCTTCAGCCAGACACAATACATCCTTAATTATTTTGATAAACAGGGTTCGTCAAATTAAGGGATTCAATCAATTGCCCATCGATAACACAGTCCACATAAGGTTTTAATCTTTGGCCATTAACTTTTAAAACATGTTCACCATTGAGGTGTTGGATCTCTACTGCACCATAAGGAAAGACTTTTTTTACTATGAATGGTCCATCCCACCTAGAGCGAAGTTTATCCGGGAAGAGTCGCAACTTTGAATTGAATAGCCAAACCTTTTGACCAAGTTCGAAGGACTTACGGTTAATATTTTTATCATGAAAAGCCTTAGTCCTTGCTTTATAAATTTTAGCATTTTCATAAGCCTCATTGCGCAATTCTTCAAGTTCACTTAGTTGGAGTTTTCGGTGAGGACCAGCTACTGCCATGTCTAAGTTAAACTTTTTGATAGCCCAGAAAGCTCTATGTTCAAGTTCTACCGGTAAGTGACAAGCTTTTCCAAAAACTAATCGGTAGGAAGACATGCCAATAGGAGTTTTGTAGGCAGTACGATAGGCCCAGAGTGCATCATTTATCCTTTAAGACCAATCTTTCCTATCGGGACGTACCGTTTTTTCTAAGATGTGTTTTAACTCCCTATTGGATACCTCGACTTGTCCACTCGTTTGGGGATGGTATGGGGTAGCAACTTTGTGGGTGATGTTATATTTGCGAGCCAAAGCCTCGAAAGACCGGTTGCAAAAATGAGATCCCCCATCACTGATGATGGCTCGGGGTGTGCCAAAACGACAAAAGATGTTTTCATGTAAAAATTTAATCACAACCTTGTGGTCATTGGTTTTAGTGGCGACAGCTTCTACCCATTTTGAAACATAATCAACCCCTACAAGAATATATTCGAAACCAAAGGATGGTGGGAAAGGGCCCATAAAGTCAATACCCCATACATCAAAGATTTCTATAATTAAAATAGGATTGAGAGGCATCATATCTCTACGGGAGATGGTACCCATCTGTTGGCACCGTTCACAAGTTTGGGAAAAGTTATGGGCATCTTTGAAAAGTGTGGGCCAATAAAATCCACTCTGTAAAACTTTTGCTGCAGTTTTTCTACCCCCAAAATGTCCCCCGCAAGCTTGTGAATGGCAGAATGAAAGAATACTTTGAAATTAGCATTCGGGGACACATCGACGGATTACTTGATCGGGACAATACTTGAATAGATCGGGATCATCCCAATAATAGAACTTTACTTGTGAAAAGAATCGGTTCTTGTTTTGAGTTGACCAATCATCAGGAATTCGTCCTATGGCAAGGTAATTTACTATATTTGCAAACCATGGCATTTTCATTCCTTGTACCCCAAATAATTGTTCATCTGGGAAAGCATCATGTAAGGGTGAGGTATTCTTAGAGGGCTCAAGAAGAATCCTAGATAAGTGGTCTGCTACGACATTTGCAGTTCCTTTCTTGTCACGAATTTCTAGATCAAATTCTTGTAGTAAAAGAATCCATCGAATCAGACGGGGTTTGGTGTCCTTCTTTGCAAGAAGGTGTCGAAGGGCAGCATGATCAGTGAATACGATAACCTTGGATCCTAATAGGTAAGATCGAAACTTGTCTAGCGCAAATACTACAGCTAGCAATTCTTTCTCAGTGGTGGTGTAGTTCAATTGTGCATCTGAGAGTGCTTTACTAGCGTAGTAGATGACATGAGGTACCTTATCTCGTCGTTGCCCTAAAACTGCCCCAATGGCATAGTCAGATGCGTCACACATCAGTTCAAATGGAAGGGTCCAATTAGGAGGCCGTATGATAGGTGCAGTGGTCAATTTCAAGCGAAGATTTTCAAATGCCTCTTTGCATGCTTCATTAAAGACAAAGGGAGTGTCCTTGGCAAGAAGATTGCACAAGGGTTTGGAAATTTTACTGAAATCCTGAATGAAGCGACGGTAGAAGCCAGCATGGCCAAGGAATGATCGGATTTGTTTCACAGTTTTGGGTGGAGGGAGATTGGAAATAAGATCGACTTTGGCTTTATCTACTTCAATTCCCCTCTTGGACACGACGTGTCCTAAAACTATGCCTTCTTGAACCATGAAATGGCTCTTTTCCCAACTTAATACTAGGTTGGTCTCCTTACATCTTTTCAAAACTAAGGTCAAATTGTTCAGACAATCGTCAAAAGATAGGCCAAAAACTGAGAAATCATCAATGAACACTTCTAGAAAGTTTTCCACCATATCTGAAAAAATGGCCATCATGCATCGTTGAAAAGTTACGGGTGCATTGCATAGTCCAAAAGGCATCCTCCTATATGCAAATGTCCCAAATGGGCAAGTAAAAGTGGTTTTCTCTTGATCGTCCGGGTAAACAGGTACTTGATTATATCTAGAATAACCATCTAAGAAGCAGTAGAAACCTTGACCAGCCAACCGTTCCAAAATTTGATCTATGAAAGGTAGAGGGAAATGGTCTTTCCTAGTCATCGAATTAAGTTTTTTGTAGTCAATACACACGCGCCAACCCGTGGTTGTGCGTGGTTGTATCAATTCTCCTTCCGTATTTTCAACCACAGTGATACCTGATTTCTTGGGTACCACTTGTGTCGGACTCACCCACTTACTATCAGAAATTGGATAAATGATTCCGGCATCTAATAACTTCACCACTTCTTTCTTGACTACCTCATTCATGTTAGGATTGAGTTTTCTTTGCATTTCTCGGGTGGGCTTTGCATCATCTTCGAGATGAATTCGATGCATACAAACAGAGGGGTCAACCCCTTTCAAATTGGCTACAGACCATCCTATGGCATGTTTATTCTCTTCTAGCACCCTTAAAAGTTTACCCTCCTGTTCAGTAGATAAGTTGGCTGCGATGATTATAGGGAGGCTATCTTCTGGTCCTAGAAAGGCATACTTAAGATTTGTTGGAAGTGGCTTCAACTCAAGTTTAGGTGGAGAATCAATGGAAGGACAAAGTGGTGTGCTAGCAATGGGGGGAAGGGGTTCAGGTCGGATCTTCCAAGGAAGGGAACTCATAGGAGATTGATTGTCGAGTAAGATGTTAATTTCTTCTACGGCCTTGTCTATATCAAAGTTGTCAATGTCAAAATGGGCCAAACATGCCTCTAAGGGGTCATTTGCTAAGATATAGGGAAGGGCGTTCTCTACAAGATCATCCATTTCGTCAATTAGGCAACACTCGTCTTCCCTCACATGTTGGTCAGCGGCATGAAACACATTCAACTTAATTTTTATGTTCCCAAATGATATATCCATTGCCCCAGTTCTACAGTTGATACATGCATTGGCTGTCGCTAAAAAGGGACAACCAAGAATCGCAGGGATTTGTTTTTTTAGGTTGGGCACATGTTCTATATCAAGGACGATAAAATCTACTGAAAAATAGAATTTGTCTACCTTAACAAGAACATCTTCAATCATCCCCCGTGGTATCTTTACGGATCGATCAGCCAATTGTAAGGACACCGAGGTAGGTTTTAATTCACCTAACCCAAATTTTTCATAGACTGAATAGGGTAGAAGATTCACACTTGCCCCTAGATCTAAAAGTGCTCGGTCGATGGAGTTATTTCCTATGACACAGGAAATAGTGGGAGCACCAGGATCTTTGAACTTTGGAGGGGTGTTGTGTTGGAGAATGGAACTTACTTGCTCAGTTAGGAGGACCTTTTTAGGCACATATGTCCTAGATTTCCGCTTTTGGGTGCAAAGGTCTTTGAGAAATTTGGCATAGGAGGGAACTTGTTTGATGGCATCAAGGAGTGGGAGGTTGATTTTAACTTGTTTGAAGACCTCCATCATCTCTTCTAATGAAGTTCCCTTCTTGCCAAAGGGAGAGGGTGCATTAAGTGCTTCAGGAAATGGAGCCTTTGGAATGTGGGTTGTGGCAGATGGTGGACTAGCTGAAGAAGGTTTTGGGTTTTCATGTGATACATTCCTCTCCTCTTCTTCACCTTCCTTATTGTTACCCTCCCCAACCTTATTGTCTACTACACGTCCACTCCTTAGGGTAGTCAAAGCATTGGCTTGTTCATGATGAATTGCATTTAATTGATTTTCTTGAGCCATGCATTGTCCCCTAGGATTACTTAGTGGTTGGCTTGGAAGCTTTCCTTCCTCTCGCTTGTTCAGTGCATTAACTAGTTGCCCCATTTGGGATTCTAGCTTGACGATGGATTGCGTGTGAGAGTGCACCAATTGTGTAATGGTTTCCAAACCTTGAAGGGCGTTCAATACTTTCTCCTCAAAGGCTGTGTTTCTTTGGGGTGGAGGAGGAGTGTGTTGAAATTGAGTCGAGGGACGGTAGGGATGAATATTTTGTTGGGTTTGAAAATTCTGAGGATTTTGAAAATTTTGGGAATAGGGTTGGGCTGTGTTCGAAGCTTGCTGCTTCCAAGAAAAGTTTGGATGATTTCGCCATCCCGGGTTATATGTATTGGAAAATGGGTCATTACCCGGTCTAGGCTGTGTTTGAGCAACATTGATGTGTTCTTGCACGAGTTCGGAGAATTGGGGCGCTGAAGGGCACTCATGAATAGGGTGGGATGGGCTAGAATAGATAGTACACACTTGTGCTTGGGAAGAGTTCATGTAATACCCACCTATCATCAGTTGATCAATCTTATGGGACAATGCATCTACCTTGCTAGACAGGTCCATAGAATGACTTATTTCACAAATGGTCCCTTTTCTTTGAGAACTCAGGGGTGCTTGACGAGAACAAGAAGCATGGTGGAGGGAGTTTTCATTAAGATTTTCAAATAATTGCCATGCTTCATGCTCATTTTGAAGCATGAATGTCCCCCCGCATGCGGCATCAATCATCTGACGGTTTCATTCAATCAATTCGTCATAGAAACATTGCACTAGCTGCTATTTAGGTATTTGATGATGTGGGCATTTACGGATTAGGTCTCGAAATCTCTCCCAAGTTTCATGAAATTCTTCTCCCGCAGTTTGGGAGAAGCTTGTGATGGCACGTCTAAACTGGTTCGTTCTTCCAATGGAAAAGTATTTTTTTAAGAATTCTTGTTGCATTTGATCCCAAGAACGAATCGAGTTGGCTTCTAAAGAATTCAGCCATTGTTTGGCTCTATCTTTAAGGGAGAAGGGGAATAATCTAAGTTTTAGAGCATCATCAGTAAAGTTCTGAATCTTGACAGTGGTGCAAATCTCAAGATATTCATCTAGGTGTTTATATGGGTCTTCATTGGTGAGCCCATAAAAAGATGGAAGCATTTGGATCACACTAGACTTTATTTCATATTGTACAGCTGCTACCTCAGGTAATCGAATGCAAGATAGGGAAGTGTAAATAGTGGGAGTAAAGTACTCCCTCAGGAGTTTGGGTTGTTCTTCAGCCATCTCAGGAGGTGGGGATGATTCTAATGTTCTAATCTCAGCTCGAATATTCCTAAGGGTCCGTTCTATTTCAGGGTCAAAAGGTAATAGGTCACGTACTCTAGAACGACTCCCTTGCATACACTAGTACTTGATCAATCAAGCATGCAATAAAAGAAAAACACATAAATCCTTGTATTTGTCCTAAAATCACTAGACAGCTCCTAACTGGTTTGAAGAGGGCACCTAAGCCTCCAATCCGATCTAATGAACCGAGTTGACCAGTATGGAGTGATTGATTATAACCTTATTTGATTTTGATGAGCTCAAAGCATTTGAGTATATCTTATGTTATACTAATGAATTCAATCTAGTGTTTCAGTCAAATATTTGTGAATTTATGTTTAAGTGTCTCTAGCTTTGGTTCAATACACTTTGGCTAAGTATAGAAATCAATTTGAACCAAAGTCTGAATCTCGAGTCGACTCCGGAAGATTACGAGTCGACTCCAAGCGTATCAGAAGCACTGGCACAAGCTCGAGTCGACTCCGGCACATTACGAGTCGACTCCAACTGAGAACAGACAACCGGATAGAAAGATAAATCTCAGACCCTGTCACCGAGTCGACTCCTGAAGAATTAGAGTCGACTCCGATGCTTGCCGAGTCGACTCCAGCAAAGTACGAGTCGACTCCATGGAGTAACAGACAGAAAGACAGAGAAGCCATTTTGGACTCTGAGAGCCGAGTCGACTCCCGAAGAACTCGAGTCGACTCCGACGGTTGGCAGGTCGACTCCTAAGGAAGCAAGAGTCGACTCTCAGAGAAATGCAAGGCTAAAAGTCAGAGAGCCAACTTCGGTGTCTGAGAGCCGAGTCGACTCCCGCAAAGTCTGAGTCGACTCCAAGGCAGTTCAACTCCAAAGACAGAAGACTGGTACTTCGGTGTCTGAGAGCCGAGTCGACTCCTGCAAAGTCCGAGTCGACTCCGAGGCAGTTCAACTCCAAAGACAGAAGATCGATATTTCGGTGTCTGAGAGCCGAGTCGACTCCCGCAAAGTCCGAGTCGACTCCGAGACAGTTCAAGTTCAAAGACAGAAGACCTGTCTTTCCGGCTCTGAGAGCCGAGTCGACTCCAAGAAAATTCGAGTCGACTCGAGGAAGTAAAATCGAGAGGATGATTTTGGAATCCTGAAGATCGAGTCGTCTCCAGAAGGAAAAGTCATCTCCGGACAATTGGCGAGTCGACTCCAGAACGGGACGGCACTTTATTTCGAATTTTGAATAGTGGCCGAGTCGTCTCCAGTAAAGCATGAGTCGACTCCAGCAACACTCGAGTCGACTCCTGATCGAGCGAGTCGACTCCGATCCCAACGGACACTTTGACAGGAGTTGCAGAGTGTGCAGAACAGCCATCAGTCTGTGTCTAACGGCTATTTTTTGTTGGGAATGGCTTAAATAGCCTGAGTGAACAGTAATAGAGTAAGAAAAAGAGACTCCATTCAAAGCAAAAGAGATTTCCACCAACCAAAGTCTCTCTAGAGTGATTACAAGAAAAAGAATGAAGAAGTGCATTGAAGTCAACTCTCCAACCATCTTCCTCACATTTAAGGCTCACCTCCTGACAGCAAATCTACATCACATTCAAGAGGAGTCAAAGAGTTTGAAAAGCCCCTTTCTCCACCTCCAAAAATCTGGTTGAGGGCTTCTAACTCCTCTTAGCTTATATTGTCTAAATACGCTTTTTGAGAAGCTTTCTCTTTTTTTGTTACAAACTATTTGTTTCTTACTTGATTCAATCAGGGGATTGAATCAAGGGTGTTAAGATTTGTTGGTGAGCCAAGGTTAAAACCAACGGTGTAAGGGTTTGATTGTGATCCCGAGAAAACAATCGGGTGGTTCTAGTCGGTGAGCCTGTAAGAACCGACCGAGTTCGTTGTGATCTCGTAAAACAACAAGTTGGGTTGTGAACTTGTAAAACAACCGGCTGTAATCCGAGGGATTATAGTGAACTCCCAAGTGAGGCTTGGGGAGTGGACGTGGGAGCAAGGGTTAGCTCCGAACCACTATAAAATCGCCTGTGTTTGTGATTGTTTTATTGTCTCTTCCTTTCCCTTCATCCACGGCATATAGGAACTAATTAATTCACTTGCAATAAGTTTTAATTAGTTACTCACAAAGTTTTTAATTGCAATAATTACTTTAAAACCTAATTCACCCCCCCTCTTGGGTTGTCTATTTGGGCAACAAGTGGTATTAGAGCTAGAACTCTTCTACCAAAAGAGTAAAAGATCAAAATGACAACCCCATTTGGATCTTCTCATATTGAGGGCCAGTCCACCCATAGACCTCCATTCTTCAATGGAACCGACTACTCATATTGGAAGGCTAGGATGAGAATATTTATCCAAGCACAAGACTATGAGATGTGGACCACCATACTTAATGGACCATACATCCCATCAATTTTTGTAGAGGGTGTTACTATACCCAAACTTGAAAAGGATTGGGATGACAATGATATAAGGAAGGCACAACTAAATGCCAAAGCAATGAATGTGCTTTATTGTGCTTTAGACCGAAATGAATTCAATAGAGTCTCTACTTGCAATTCTGCAAAAGAGATATGGGATAGACTTGAAGTGACCCACGAGGGCACAAATCAAGTAAAAGAATCTAAAATAAATATATTAGTTCATAAGTATGAATTATTTAAGATGGATTCCAATGAAACTATCACTTGCATGTTTACTAGATTTACTGACATTGTCAATGGCCTAAAAAGCCTTGGCAAAAATTATACTAACAGTGACCTTGTCAGGAAAGTTCTTCGATGTTTGCCAAGGTCATAGGAGGCCAAGGTTACGGCAATCCAAGAAGCCAAGGACTTGAATTCCACTTGAGGAGCTTCTTGGATCCCTAATGACGCACGAGCTCACAATAAAACAACACAGCGAAGAAGAATCCTCTCATAAGAAAAAGGTAATAGCTCTCAAATCTACTTCTTCTAACAAGGATTTATCTTGCAGTAGCAGCAGTGAAGAAGAAGATCATGAGGGAGATGATGATGAGGCTCTTCTCGTGCGTAAGTTCAGAAAATTCATCAACCGAAAGAAGTCCTTTCATCAAAGGAGAGGTCCCTCAAGTTCCTATTACAAGGATAAAGGTAAGGAAAGGGAAAATGAGGGAATCAGATGCTATGAATGTAAGAAGCCGGGACACTTCAGAGCAGACTGTCCTTTGCTCAAGAAGGGCAGCAAGTATAAGAAAAAGAAAGTCCTCGTCTCCACCCTATCGGATTCCGATTCATCATCATCATCATCGGATGAGGAACAAGAGGAAAAGGCCAACCTCTGTTTTAGGGCAAACGAAAATGAGGTAACATCCGAAACGCATTTAGATTTTACCTTTGATGAATTGTATGATGCTTTTAATGAATTAATGGATGAATATAAGACAATAAATCTTAAGAATAAAGAGCTAAAACTAACCAATCAATCTCACCTCCATAAATACGATAAATTAGTTAAGGATAAGGATTTTATCATTAAAAAAATTTAGAACTTAAAACAAGCAAGCAAATGTTAATTCAAAAAACTAATACCTTAATTAAAGATAACAAAAAACTAACCAAAAAAATTTCTGAACTTAAAAAGGATAAACAAACTATTAAAGATAATTTCACAAAAGACTTAAACGCACTAAATACAGAAAAACAAAAGTTGGCACAAGAACTTGAAACATACAAACCTTTTGTAGAAAAGTTTACATATAGTTCTGAAAAATTAGAAATGATACTTAATAGTCAATGAGCTGTGTTCAATAGAGCTGGTTTAGGGTATAAACCTAAAAATAAGCAAAAGCTCCTTAGTAATTTCTTTGTAAAAGCAGGGAAAAGCAAAATTAAGAATATAACCTGTTTTTGCTGTGGAAAAATAGGATATAAAGCTAATGTGTGTGATCATAGAAAAGGAAAAGCTAAAAGAAAAATTAAAAAGGTTTGGGTTCCAAAAGGAACCAACATTACTAACCATGAAGGACCCAAGAAAACTTGGGTACCTAAAATTGTATAATTTTCTTGTGTAGGAGTGTCTTGCAGCCAAGGTCGACAAAAACTGTTGGTACTTGGATAGTGGCTGCTCAAGACACATGACGGGTGACAAAGACCAATTCTTCACCCTTGAGCCTAAAAAGGGAGGTGCAGTGACATTTGGGGACAATAACCAAGGTCACATCGTTGGTATAGGTAAAGTACAAATCACCTCCTCAACCTTTGTTGATAATGTACGATTAGTAGATGGTCTTAAACATAACTTACTTAGCATAAGTCAATTATGTGATAAGGGTTTTGATGTTCTGTTTAAACCATCCTTATGCATCATAACCAACTCAATTGATAATAGCTTAGTATTCAAAGGAATAAGACGTGGAAATGTCTATGTAGTAGATCTAGATGATCTTGCTAAAAACAGTCCTTGCTTAGTTGCTAGTAATACTAAGGTTAATGATGCAAGTTGGTTATGGCACCGTAAATTAGGACATGCAAGTATGGATACAATATCTAAGTTAGTTAAAAGAGATTCTGTAATAGGTTTGCCAAAACTAAAATTTGAGAAAAATAAAATCTGTGAAGCTTGTCAATATGGCAAACAATCAAGGAACTCCTTTAAATCCATAAATTGTGTCTCTACCTCTAGACCTCTTGAACTACTACATATGGATCTATTTGGACCAACTAGAACCACAAGTCTTGGTGGAAACAAATATGGTCTTGTTATTGTAGATGATTTTTCTAAATATACTTGTGTCATGTTCTTAGCTCATAAAGATCAAGCGTTTCCTGTTGTTGCTGGTGGTCCAAACCGAGAACGATTGGCACAGCGGTGTGAACGGGGTTCCGTTTGAGTTGCCTTGGTTGGTGTTGATTGCGCTCCACCTTCCACCGGGAAACCTGCAAGCAAGCCTCGCACCACCACTGGGGCAGTGGGGGCCCTCCGACGATCAAGTCAGAGGAGATTGGAGGAGAAGGAGAGATAATAGTAGCAAGTAAGAGAATGCTCTGGAAGTTCTCGCTTACCCCCCCTCCTCCCCCCAGCCGCATATATACCAGGCTGGAGGGTCTTTCAGGGGGGTTCGTCATCGTGGGGCACGATGGAGCTGCCACTGACACGGCCGTTACAGGGCGTCGTGGGGCAGCGTTGGGTACGGCCATGACAGGGCGTAGTGGAGCTCCGCCTTGTACGGCTGTTACAGGGGATCGTGGAGCAGCGCCAGATACAACCGTTGCAGGGAGTAGTGGAGCAGGAGGCTGCGGCGTGCCTCTGGGGAATAGCCTGTCGTTGTCGAGAGATGTCCGACTCGGGGTCGGGCTGCGGAGACGAAGATGTCCGACTCGGGGTCGGATTGCTGGATCAAGGGGCAGCCGACTCGGGGTCGGGCTGCGGAGCCGAAGATATCCGACTCGGGGTCGGATTGCTGGATCAAGGGGCTGCCGTAGTCTCCCTGGGCGCGCGTGCCGGTCACGTGGGGCATGGTGGCTAAGTTCCCCCGTAACACCTGTATTTAAGAAATTTCATAAGGAAGTAACTAATGCGAGAGATGCTTCAGTCATAGCTATTAGAAGTGACCATGGAACGGAATTTGAAAATCATCTATTTGATGAATTTTGTAGTAAAAAGGAAATAACTCATAATTTCTCTGCACCTAGAACACCACAACAAAATGGAGTTGTAGAAAGAAAGAATAGAACCCTAGAGGAAATGGCTAGAACCATGTTATGTGAAAGTAACCTCCCTAAGTATTTTTGGGAAGAAGCCATTAATACATCGTGTCATATACTAAATAGAGTTTTATTGAGACCCATTATAAAGAAAACACCTTATGAACTTTGGAAAAATAGAAAGTCCAAAGTAAACTATTTTCATATTTTTGGATGTAGGTGTCTCATTCATAATAATGGCAAGGATAACTTAGGCAAATTTGATTCTAAATCTGATGAAGGTATCTTTTTGGGATATTCTACATCAAGCAAAGCATATAGAGTATTTAACAAAAGAAACCTTGTTATTGAAGAGTCTATACATGTTATTTTTGATGATACTAATGATATCTCTTCTAGCAAGAGAGTTGCTCCTGATGATGATGCAGAAATTCTTGAAGAAAAGATGGATGAGATGACATTACAAGAAGATGAACAAAAACTAATTGGAAATGCATCAACAAGCCAAGAGGCAATTGTGGATCATGGGCTGACTAAGGCTTGGAGGTATGCTCATGGGCATCCTAAAGAATTAATTTTAGATGATCCATCTCAACCTGTTAGGACTAGAGCATCTCTTAGGAACTTAAATAATCATCTAGCATTTGTCTCACACTTTGAACCTAAACACATAGAAGAAGCTGAAAAGGATGTAAATTGGATAAATGCAATGCAAGAAGAACTAAACCAATTTACTAGAAACAAGGTATGGAACCTAGTTGAATGACCCTCTGAATACTCAATAATAGGAACCAAATGGATATATAAAAATAAACTTGATGAAAATGGAATTGTGATTAGGAACTGATGAGAGCACAAAAGTGCGATCTACACATCACTCAAATTAGTATTATTGCTAACAAATGATGATAGAAGTGCTGTATTAATATTATATTTTTGTGGGGTGCAGGTGATCGTAAATTAAAGTTAAAATACGTATTAGGTCCAAAAAGATGCATTACCATATGCGACCAGCCAACCATATGGGTCAACCCCAGTTGCATACTAGAAGGAGGTTAAGTTCAGCCTTTCAGGTTCACTGCAGCCAATTCAAAGCAACCTGTGCACCCGTTTATGATTCTCCCACTTCATCTCATGCGTGCAACCCAGCTTCTCTCGTGAGTGATCCTCCACGTGTTCATCCAGCATCGTGCGATCCAGCCTTCTTCGCATCCCTTCGCGTTGCATCGCCAGAATCAGCCGTCCACCTCTTTCGCATCATCCGCAGGCCAGCATCCATTCCCCATCTCAAGCTCCATCCGACTTCATCTAAGCGTCCACATCCGAGTTCCTCACGAGCGCACGCCTCGTCCGCACCTCATCCCAGCAAAGATCCAGCTTCCGATCCGTGATTCCAGCATCCGTGATCAACATCCGTCAACCTCTTTTGGATTCACAGCAATCAGAATCCCATCGCGCGTCCAAGGATCTACTGCTCATCCGATTCTTCCGGATCCACGCTCATTCCTTCCGATCCAGTCCACCCAGCATCCACGAGCCTCCCAGATTCCGCTTCTCCCGCGAGTGATTCTCCCACGTCCGGATCTCACGCGTTGGAGCATCCCGCATCCCCTGCTTCTGCAATAGAACAGCAGCGAATCCCGGCTTCTGTGAAGCTTCCCAGCATGCCACGTTCGCGGCCAGCCAGCATCCGAATCCCAGCAACCATGATCCCGCGATCCACGCCCCAGATCCATCGGTCCGCTCATCTCCACCGCGTGTGAGAAGGGGGATCGACGCCAGCTTGATATATACCTCTCGGCTGGGTGAGAAAGGGGGGAGTCCCATTCAAAAACAGAGCTCCTTCCATTTGGAAAAAAAAAAAACAGAGAAAGGAAACAGGGGAGGCCCTGTTTCCGAAAAGAAAAGAGAAAAAAAAAAAGAAAGAAAATGAAAGGGGGATTAATGTATGAAATGGAAGGCTAAAGTCCTAGGGAGGGTGATGGAGGAACCTTTGATGTATTGCTCTTTGAAGTAAACTCTAAACTTTTGCTTTCAATGATTTATATTTATTGACATGTTCTTGATCCATGCGTAGTTATTTCGTAGATAGATCTTTAATGGATTATGATTATTGATATATGGATTGCTTTAGTATTTGATTCGTCGTAGACGTAGAAAGCACGATGAATGCTTAGAAATTGAGTTCATATGTTCATGAAACATATACCATGATTAGATCTATCCTACATTTAATCTTTAATCAAGAACCATAGAGTTTATTCCCTGGATGCAACATCATCAAGGGGGATTCCAGATCCCTACCATTTTTATTTCATTGAATTGTGTTTATTATTCTCTGCATTTAATTTCTGAAAATCAAAACATCATTTTAATCCACAAATTTATTTAATTAATTAATCTAAAAATTACGCTAATAATCTATAAATTTCGTTCTCTGAGGATTCGACCTCGGACTTCCGAGATTTTACTACTTGTACGATTCTCCTGCACTTGGGAGAACAATTTTATTTTTGCATCAAGTTTTTGGCGCCGTTGCCGGGGAACGTCTTAGTTATTAGTATAATTTTAGATTTAATTAGTACCCTATCAGTTAGATTGAACGTTATAGTAAAACTAAAACTAAAAAAAAAAAAATTTCTGCTGTTTTTATTTCCTGCACAGTCTGCATAAAACTCTGATATCTGAGTAATCCACCGTCTGATTGCACTCAAATTTCGTCGGCTGCTGTAGGACACATGTTTCTTTCATCTGAACGGTCTGATTGATATTCTGATACTTTGACGACCATTAAATTAATATACAACCTTGCTGCTGTCTGCTTTGTATTTTCTGTGTTTAATTTTTTTTAGAATCAGAATTTTATTATCATCATATCTCATTAACCCTTGTTGCTAATTGAAAATTGATAAGAACTTTAAGAAAAGATCAAGGGTAATCAATAAAAAAATAAAAAAAAAACAAACAAATAAATAAACTCTGAAATTTTGTATGCTAGGTTGGAATAGGGACAACACTGGACGTCTGAGTCGACAACCTTTTGACAATTCCTTAGATCACATTATTGAAACTTTTTCGCAAAATCTCAAATCTTGTGAGATGGCTGATGATGATGTAGGAAGTCACCATGGTAATGAAGGTAGACCCCCAGTTATGACACTTCGACAATACTTACATCCCACTAGGACTAGTCAACCTTCATGCATGATTATTCCTGAAAATGTAGGACACTTTGAAATCAAACCAGGAGTAATTCAATTGCTGCCAAAGTATCATGGAATGGAATCCGAGAACCCTTATCTTCACCTTAAGGATTTTGAGGAAATTAGCATCACATTTAGAGTGCCAAATGTATCGGAAGATGTCCTTAAATTAACCTTGTTTCCTTTTTCCTTGAAGGATAAAGCCAAAACATGGCTGAACTCCTTGAGACCAAGATCGTTAGGAACATGGCATGATATGCAAAGAGAATTCTTAAAAAAGTTCTTTCTCGCACAAAGGACTAATTTTTTGAAAAGGCACATTAGTAATTTCCAACAAAAAGACCATGAAACATTTTATGAATGCTGGGAGAGATTTAAAGATTTGCTACTCTCTTGTCCTCATCATGGGTTTGAAACATGGAGAACCATTAGTTTCTTTTACGAGGGATTGTCTCCACAATTAAAACAATTTATAGAGACTATGTGCAATGGTCTATTTTTGGAAAAGCAACCCGATGAGGCATGGGACTATTTAGACTCTCTCGCAGAGACTGCACAATTATGGGATACAGGGGATAGAGTGAATAAACCTTTGCCTAAGCCTACTAACATTGGACATGGGGGCCTATATAACCTTAGTACTCAAGATGATATTCAAGCTAAAATGGCAGCCCTTACTAGGAAGGTAGAGGAAATTGAACTTAGAAGGATTGAACCCGTCAAGACCGTAGAGCATAACAGCGAGTGTTGTAGGATTTGCGAGATGCCTGGCCATCTCACCACTGATTGCCCCACAATACCCGCATTCAAGGAAGTCTTGCACGATCAGGCCAATGTTATGAATACCTATCAAAAATCTTTCAATAATCCTTTTTCGGGTACTTACAACCCCGGATGGAAGAACCATCCAAATTTCAGGTGGAGGAATGACCAACCTCAACAAGTATATAACCCAACTCCTCCACCTCCGCCACCTCATTATGCACACGCACCCCCTCAAAAACCCAGTCTCAAAGAAACTTTACAATCTTTCATGCAAGGTCAAGCTAAAATCAATGATGAATTAAGAAATCAACTGACAATGCTGACCATTGCTTTAAGTGCTCAAGAGAAGGGTAAGCTACCAGCTCAACCACAACCTAACCCTCAAGTCTACGGCGGTAGCAATGCATCATCTTCAACTTTGCATAAAGAGCAAGCAAAGAGTATAATAACATTGCGAAGTGGAAAGATTATTGACCGACCAATCCCAGAACAAACTCAAGCCATACCTAATTCTGACCCTTTAAAGACAAAAGAAAAGGATAACGAAGAAACTGAAGCACCAACATCTACTGAAAAAATCAAATGTCCTTTTCCTGCACCATTTCCACAAAGATTAAAGCCCTTGCAAAAGCTTGAACCAAACTCTGAAATTCTTGAGCTTTTTAAGCAAGTAAAAATCAATGTACCTCTTCTTGATGCAATCAAACAAGTGCCTTCATATGCAAAATTTTTGAAAGATTTGTGCACTGTCAAGCGTCATTTAAATGTCAAGAAGAAGGCATTTCTGGCTGAAAATGTGAGTGCAATTTTACAGCATAACATTCTTCCTAAATATAAAGATCCAGGTTGCCCAACTATCTCGTGCATCATTGGCAATTTTAGGATTGAGCGAGCATTGCTAGATTTAGGGGCGAGTGTGAACTTGTTGCCATATACGGTATATGAGCAACTCGGTTTGGGTGAGTTGAAGCCAACAACTGTCACCTTACAATTAGCTGACTGGTCAGTGAAGGTCCCTAGAGGAATTATCGAAGATGTCTTGGTCCAAGTAGACAAGTTCTATTTTCCTATTGACTTTATCGTACTGGACACACATCCGGCTTCCAATTCACCATCTCAGATTCCGGTCATCTTAGGATGCCCATTTCTTGCAACTTCTAATGCATTGATCAATTGTAGGAATGGTGTCATGAAGCTTTCTTTTGGCAATATGACTTTGGAACTGAACGTCTTTAGTATAGGCAAACAACCCAGTGAACATGAAGAAAGTAAAGAAGTTGAATGGGTTGAAACCATTGCGGAAGAATATTTGTTAAAAGAAACATTTACTGAATCGGCCGACAATAGTTTGATAGATTGTTGTTCTGAAGGTACTGCTGATGATACGGTCCCACCTATTTTAGATAACTCAGATGTCATGATGGTCAATGGGTGGAGACCGAGAATAGAGGAATTTGAACATTTGCCATTTTGAGGAGCAAAGATAGTACCATCCCATGAACAAGCACCTAAGCTCGAGTTGAAACCTTTACCGAAGGAACTCAAGTATGCCTTTCTTGGATCCAATGACACATTTCCTATAATCATCTCATCTGATCTTGATCATGCCCAAGAAAGAAAATTACTTGGTATTCTAAAGAATCATAGAGGAGCTTTAGGGTGGTCTATTGCAGACTTGAAGGGGATTAGCCCTTTAATTTGCACGCACCGGATATATTTGGAGGACAATGCCAAAACCACAAGGCAAATGCAACGCAGGTTGAATCCTACGATGAGAGATGTGGTTAAAGCAAAAGTCCTCAAGTTGCTTGACGTGGGTATTATTTACCCAATTTCCGATAGCAAGTGGGTAAGTCCTACTCAAGTCGTGCCCAAAAAAGCAGGTCTGACGGTAGTCAAAAATGAGCAGGGCGAGTTAGTCCCGACTCATGTCCCCACAAGTTGGCGCATGTGTGTTGACTATCGAAAATTGAATTTGGTCACTAGGAAAGATCACTTTCCCTTACCCTTCCTAGACCAAGTTTTGGAAAGAGTTGCAGGACATAATTTTTATTGTTTTCTCGATGGCTATTCCGGATCCTACCAAATCGAGATTTCACCAGAAGATCAAGAGAAGACTACTTTCACTTGTCCTTTTGGTACATTCGGTTTCCGTCGGATGCCGTTCGGGTTATGTAATGCACCTGCAACATTTCATAGATGCATGCTCAGTATTTTTGAAGACATGAACGAGAAGTTTTTGGAAGTATTCATGGATGATTTTTCTGTTTTTGGCGATTCTTTTGATGATTGTTTACTACATTTACAAGCTGTCTTAGCTCGGTGTATAGAAAAGAACCTGATACTGAATTGGGAGAAATGCCACTTCATGGTGCCAAAGGGAATTGTCCTAGGACATATTGTTTCATCGAAGGGCATGGAAGTTGATAGAGCTAAGATTGACTTAATCGCCAAGCTACCTGCACCCAAGACGGTTAGAGATGTTAGATCATTTTTGGGTCATGCCGGATTTTATAGGAGGTTCATCAAGGACTTTAGTGTCATAGCCCGACCATTATGTAACCTCCTATCCCTTGATACATCGTTCAATTGGACTGAAAGCTGTCAAGAGGCATTCGAAAAGTTGAAGTCTATGCTTAGCACTGCACCCATCGTGCGACCACCCGATTGGTCATTACCTTTTGAGATCATGTGCGATGCTAGTGACTATGCGATAGGAGCTGTCCTAGGACAATGCAAGGATAATAAGCCATATGTCATTTACTATGCAAGCAAAACTTTAAATGATGCTCAAATGAATTACACCACCACCGAAAAGGAATTGCTTGCAGTAGTATTTGCATTAGACAATTTCGCTCTTATATCCTTGGTGCTCCTATTGTTATCTTTACAGATCATGCAGCGCTAAAATATTTACTGGATAAGAAAGAGGCTAAACCACGCTTAATACGATGGATTCTTTTACTCCAAGAATTTGACATCACTATCAAAGATAAAAAGGGAGTAGAGAATGTGGTTGCTGACCATTTATCACGGCTAGTTTTTAATGATTCGGTGCCACAGTTGCCCATCAAGGACTCGTTCCCTGAAGAGCAATTGTTTGCACTTTCTACTATGCCATGGTATGCTGATATTGTAAACTTTCTTGTCACTAACCGGATGCCGGAGCATTGGGGATCGAATGATAAGAATAATTTCTTGCGTGAAGTAAGAAATTATTATTATGATGCTCCTTATTTGTTCAAGTATTGCAATGATCAAATCTTTAGAAGATGCATTCCGGAACATGAGATACAAAGTGTACTCTCTTTTTGTCATGCCAGTGCTTGTGGAGGACACTTTGCATCTAAGAAAATGGCAGCTAAGGTGTTGCAATGTGGTTTTTATTGGCCTACACTATTTAAAGATGCCCACGAGTTCTGTAGGACATGTGACCCATGTCAACGTGTTGGAAGTCTAACTCGTAGGCAAATGATGCCTCTTCAGCCCATTACTGCTATTGAAATTTTTGACATGTGGGGCATCGATTTTATGGGCCCATTCCCACCGTCTTTTGGATATGAGTATATTTTAGTTGGTGTTGACTATGTGTCAAAATGGGTAGAAGCTGTTGCCTGTAGAACTAATGATCACAAACCTGTTTTGAAATTTCTAAAAGAAAATATTTTTTCACGATTTGGGATGCCCAAGGTTATAATTAGTGATGGAGGAAAACATTTCTGTAATAAGCCTTTTGAGATCCTATTACGAAAGTACGGTATCACTCATAGAATTGCAACTCCTTATCACCCGCAGACTAGTGGCCAAGTAGAGCTAGCCAATCGGGAGATTAAACGAATTTTAGAGAAAACGGTGAATCCATTACGCAAAGACTGGTCTTTAAAACTTTCTGATGCATTGTGGGCTTACCGTACTGCTTATAAAACTATTCTTGGTATGTCCCCGTATCGGCTAGTCTATGGAAAAGCATGTCATCTACCTGTTGAATTAGAGCATAAATCATATTGGGCCATTAGAAAATTGAACTTTGAATTGTCAGATGCTGGTTTAATTCGAAAATTACAATTAAGTGAGTTGAATGAAATTCGTCGGGATGCGTATGACAATGCTAGACTTTGTAAAGAACGAATGAAAATTAGGCATGATAAATCAATTCTAAGAAAATCTTTTGAACCTGCACAAAAAGTTCTTTTGTATGACTCTTGCTTACATCTGTTTTCTGGAAAGTTACGATCAAGATGGACAGGTCCTTTCATTGTAAAAACTGTTTTTCCACACGGGGCAGTTGAAATTGAGAATCCACAGGATGGTCAAATTTTTAAGATAAATGGACACAGATTAAGACCTTTTCTTGAGAATTTTGCAGATGAAGAGGACTCCTTTTCCTTGGAGGAGCCTTCTTATGACTGAGCATGACGGCCAAGGTATGTGTATATTAGTTAGAATTATTTTTTTTTCTTTTATTTTTTTTCTTATTTTGTAGGTCTTCTTTTCTGGAAATCAACAGCTCAAGGTAGTCTTCTTCTCTCTAATATTCTTTTCTCTATTGTTTCTCACATATAGCTTTCTTGCATCTTTTACATTGAGGACAATGCAATATTTAAGTTGGGGGGAGGGAAATATTTTGCAAAAAAAAAAAAAAAATTATTTTTGCATTTGATTTATTCTATTACTTTCTTTTCTGAGCAAATGCACATGTATTTTCATATTGAGTGTGTACAACTATTAAGACAAGGAACACATGCATACTATGACTGATCAGAGACCTATTATTAGATCCCCACACGTGTACTTAATGACAATAGGAAGGCCTCAGGAGTTCATATTTGTTAACTGCATTTTTGTTAGCCTTATCCATAAAAGAAGTATGAGTATCCTTGTTCGTACCATAAGGTTCAGGATTTGGTTTTCACATAAAGATAGAGGTTGAATATCCCGACTAGATTACTTAGGTGCCTTATGATCCGACTTTGGTTGACCTATAGTCACGATGCAGTCACATATATAATAAAAATATTTATATGGTTCAGTCTATCATTTCTTTTCTTGCATAATTATTATTCAAAAAAAAAAATACTTATGATGACAAGTCTGGCCTCGTGGCGTAGTCTGGTTCGAGTAATTAAGTCCGAGGGGTGTTTCACCTAATGTCTTGAGCCAACTGGATCGGGGGTCATTGACTGAAAGCTCGCACATGGACCTTACTAGAGCCTAATGGGGTTGGATAGCTGTAGTTGTCATGTGTATTGAAAAAAAAATAAAATAAAAATAAGCATGAATGAGTTGGTTAGGCTGAACCTAGTGACATGTGGTAATGGCTGGTTTGACTCCATTGTATTGGACCTCTGTGTACCCGGGTTGTTTAGTTGAGATTGATAGCTCTTTCTTTACATGCGAACCATTCTTGACAAATTTAGACAACATGTGATATTCTGAAAATTTGATGGATCAGGTTCTAATAAAGTGTAGAAAATATTTGTGGACTTGAGTAGTGCACCTAAAACTCAGGCGGTGCTCTGTTGTGGTGGAGGTATTAGTACTCTGAGAAAGTCATATGATTTGATGCACACTACACTTTTATATTCCTTGCTTTGACGATTGCCATACTTGAAAATATATGTCAATTAATTACATGTGTATTTGTTGACCCCCTAATGGATTTTGATGAATACAAAACACTAGAGTAAAATTCCATTATATCTTAACAATTCAATTGAGAAATTCATGTGTTTTACTTAGAATATTGTTAAGAAATGTCTAGGCAAGTTCCCATAATTTTTATGAATTTATTGAAGAATATTTTGAGCTAAAGAAAAAGTTCAGGGACAGCCGAGACGTCTCCTGATAGTTTCAGAGACGTCTCTGGCACAAACAGAAAGAACTGGCACACTTGGAGACGTCCCCGACACCTGCCGAGTCGTCCCCGCGTTAGCGGAGTCGACTCTCTCAGTAGCGGAGTCGACTCTCTCAGTGGCGGCAGAAAGACGTTTTTCAAGGGATATGCGCGAGACGTCCCCGCTGTACGCGGAGTCGTCCCCGCAAGCAAAAAGGAGACTTCCCGAGTCGTCCCCAAGATGGCGGAGATGGCTCTCTCAGGGTTTTCCAGAGAATGGTTTCTGCGGTGATAAGGAAGCGGAGTCGACCCTGAGATAGCGGAGACGTCCCCATGCATAAAAGTGCAGACAAGCCGAGACGTCCCCTGAAAGAGCGGAGTCGACTCTCTCAGGGAATTCCAGAGGACATATTTTTCAAAGATAAAGAAGCGGAGTCGTCCCCAAACAAGCGGAGACGTCCCCATGCATAAAAGTGCAGACAAGCCGAGACGTCCCCTGAAAGAGCGGAGTCGACTCTCTCAGGGAATTCCAAAGGACATATTTTTCAAAGATAAAGAAGCGGAGTCGTCCCCAAACAAGCGGAGTCGTCCCCACTCAAAAAGTGCAGACAAGCCGAGACGTCCCCGTAAAGTGCCGAGTCGACCCCAGATAAAGTAAAAAGTAAAAATCCTGTAGGCGAGACGTCTCTCGCTGTAGCAGAGACGTCCCCGGAGCGCCTGGGACGCGACTGACAGCTTTTCAGGTTTGGTTTGAATTTCAAATCCTTCTCTTTTTGTTTCTAACGGCTATATTTGCTTTTTGGGCTATAAAAGGGACCTCTTAAGTGGTTCTCAACAACTCTTCACCAACCCAAAAGCAAAATTATTCAAGAGAGAAAAGTTCAAGAGAGTGAGAGCATTAAAGTGTAGAAATCAAGTGCATTCAAGGTTCTCTTGTGATTTCAAGCTCAACCGCTCTCGTGCGCTCGGGATTCAAAGCTCACACTCGATCCTACGCACTCCACATCGGAAGAATCAACATCTCCCACGCTTCCAACGGCAAAAAGATTCTTCCGGGTTAAATTGTTCATAATTGATATATTTGCTTTTTAGAGCTTTTATTCTCTTTTGTAAACTCTTTGATTGTAGTGCTTGTTCAAGTCAAGGGACTTGGAACAAGGGAAAGGCGTCCCAAGCCTAAGAGAAATTGGGGGTTTAGGGTTTGTTGTGAGCCCGGTGTAAAACAACGAGTTGGGTAGTAAACTCGCAAAACTACCGTACTGTAATCTTGGATTATAGTGGAAATACCCAAAGGCGCTTTGGGGAGTGGATGTAGGAGCAGTGGAAGCTCCGAACCACTATAAAACCGTGTGTTTGTGATTGTGTCTTCTCATCCCACTATCATTACCTTATTTCATATATTTGTGTGTTTTAATTTTAATTAGCCGAAGAGTTTTAAAACACCCAATTCATCCCCCTCTTGGGTGACCATCTCTGGGCAACAAGTGGTATCAGAGCAGGTGCTCTGTGTATTTCTTGAAAGACCTAACCGTCTTAGCCAAAGATCTAGATGGGAACACCCTTTAACAATGTTCCTGCCGAGGGGCAAGCAACCAATAGACCTCCACTCTTCAATGGGACAAATTATACCTATTGGAAGACTAGAATGAAAATCTTCATTCAAGCACAAGACTATGCCTTGTGGAGGGTTATAGTCAAGGGACCACAAGAACCATCACATGTGGTTAATGGCATTCGAGTTCCCAAACCTGAGGAGGATTGGGATGAGAATGATGATAGGATGGCTCAACTCAATTCTAGAGCCATGAACTCACTATTTTGTTCTTTAGATGTAAATGAGTTCAATAGAGTCTCTACATGTAGTTCCGCCAAGGAAATATGGGATAGGCTTGAAGTTACCCATGAGGGTACAAATCAAGTCAAAGAGTCCAAAGTGAACATTCTAGTTCACAAATATGAATTGTTTAAGATGGAACCTAATGAAACCATCACATGCATGTTTACTCGCTTTACCGATATAATTAATGGTCTAAAGAGTTTGGGTAAATCTTATACTAACCCGGAACTTGTGAGTAAAATTCTCAGGTCTTTGCCGAAAGCATGGGAAGCAAAGGTCACGGCAATCGTAGAAGCCAAAGACCTCAACACTTTGGGATTAGAACAACTACTGGGCTCATTGATGACGCATGAGCTCACAATGAAGCAACATGAAGAAGAGTTGCCGAAGAAAAGGACAATCGCACTCAAAGCTACTTCAAGTGTGTGTGAAGAAGAGAGTAGTGAGAGTGAAGAAGAAAGCCAAGATGAGGACTTGGGCTTGATAGTAAGAAAATTTAAGAAATTCATGAGAAGAAAGAAACCTTTCCCAAGAAAGAAATTTGGAGGGAGAAATGATTGGAAAAAGAAAAGGAAAAAGAAAGAGACCCAATCATATGCTATGATTGCAAGAGACCGGGACACGTTCGTTCCAAATGCCCTCAACAAAAGAAGTATTTTGGAAAGGAGAAGAAGAAGGCATTAAAGGCAACATGGGATGATAGTGACACATCATCCTCTGAGGAAGAAAAGGAAGAGACCGCCAATTTGTGCTTCATGGCGTTTGAAGACGATGAGGTATGTCAAAACCCAACTATAAATTTTACTTTAGAAGAATTATATGAGGCTTTTCAAGAACTTATGGGTGATTGTGGTATGTTAGGAGCAAAGAATAAAGAATTAAAAGCCTCTAATCAAAAACTAAAGGAAGATATTGAAAATCTATTAAATAAAAAGGAGAGCATTAAAAATATTAACACTATTGACCTAGAAATCAAAAACTCAAAACTTAACATTGAAAATGAAAAGGCAAATACACTAATTAAGGAATTAAATCTACAAGTAAAATCCCTATTCGATAATAATACCTCACTTGCACAAAATGTTGAATCTCTTAAAAAAGATAAGGAAGAACTAGTTAAAGAAAATTTGAATCTCAAGAATGAGGTACATAAGTACAAACCAATTGTTGAAAAATTCACACAAAGCTCTGAAAAATTAAATCTCATTCTTTCAAATCAAAGAGCTGTTTTCAATAAAGCCGGATTAGGATATAAAACTAATAAACAACAAAAGTATCTAAAGAATTTCTTTGTAAAAGCAAAAGATGTAAAAACTGAAAAACCTACATGTTTTCATTGTGGAAAGAATGGACATAAAGCCTACTCTTGTATTCAAAGAAAAATCCAAACTAACAAGAGTACATTTGTGAAAGCCAAAAACATAACTAAAGTATGGGTGCCTAAGGGAACCAACCACACTAACCACGAAGGACCCAAGAAAACTTGGGTACCTAAGAGCTTCACATGATCATTTTGCAGGTATGCCTTGCAGCCGGAAATAAAAAGAGAATGTGGTATCTTGATAGCGGTTGCTCAAGGCATATGACTGGTGACAAGAGTCTCCTCGTCACCTTGGAATCAAAAGAAGGAGGATTAGTCACATTTGGAGACAATGCTAAAGGACGAATTATTGGTGTTGGTAAAATCTCCATATCACCCTCCTCATTTATTGATAATGTATTGTTAGTTAATGGACTAAAACATAATTTATTAAGTATAAGTCAATTTTGTGACAAGGGCTTTAAAGTGTCATTTGAATCGTCACTATGCATAATTAGTAGTCCAATTGATAATGAGATCATACTCACAGGACATAGGCATGGAAATGTTTACATGGTAGATCTTGATGATCTCACCATGAAGGATGGCCAATGTCTTGTAGCCATGAATCCCAAAGTCAATGAGACTAGTTGGTTATGGCATCGTAGGTTAGGGCATGCTAGCATGGATTTAATCTCTAAATTAATTACAAAGGATCTAGTCAAAGGGCTACCAAAAATAGACTTTGAAAAGAATAAAATTTGTGCTGCATGTCTATTACGGAAACAAACAAGAAGTTCCTTTAAGTCTAAGAACATAGTTTCAACATCAAAACCCTTAGAACTAATTCACATGGATTTGTTTGGACCCACTAGAACTGCTAGTCTAGGGGGTAAGAAATTTGGTCTTGTAATTGTTGATGATTTTTCACGTTTTACATGGGTTTCATTTCTTGCACATAAAGATGAGTCCTTTCCCGCTTTTATTAAGTTTCATAATAGAGTTTCGAATGAACTCAATCTTAAACTAAAAGCAATTAGGAGTGATCATGGTACCGAGTTTGAAAATCAGTATTTTGAAAAATTTTGTGAAGAAAATGGTATCAATCACAACTTCTCGGCACCTAGGACACCTCAACAAAACGGGGTGGTAGAAAGGAAGAATCGCACACTAGCAGATATGGCTCGTACCATGTTGTGCGAATCGGATCTACCAAAGTATTTTTGGGCTGAAGCAATAAATACCTCATGTTATATTTTAAATCGTGCTTTAGTTAGATCCATCTTAAAGAAAACACCTTATGAGTTGATAAAAAGTAAGAAACCAAATATAAGTTATTTTCATGTTTTCGGTTGTCGATGCTTTATTTTAAACAATGGAAAGGACAATCTCAGTAAATTTAGTGCTAAATCAGATGAGGGGATCTTCTTAGGTTATTCCTCATCTAGTAGAGCATACAGGGTCTTCAACAAGAGAACTCTCGTTGTTGAAGAATCTATTCACGTTGTTTTTGATGAAACTAATGGAGATTCTTCTAGAAAAGAAGAAGATGGTGATGCAGGTATACTTGAAGACCGAATGAAGGAATTCTCCATACAAGACAAACAACATGAGGATGAGGTCAAGGAAGATACAAATCAGCAAGATGAAGAAGGTCAACCTCCATCAAAAAATCAAGATCTTCCTAAAGAATGGAGGTATGCACATGGTCATCCAAAGGATCTAATCCTTGGTGATCCTTCACAAGGTATAAGAACTAGATCCTCTTTAAGAAACACTAGTAATTATCTTGCTTTCGTTTCACAAATAGAGCCTAAATCACTAGAAGAAGCTGAAAAAGATGATAATTGGATGAATGCTATGCAAGAGGAATTAAACCAATTTGAAAGAAATGAAGTTTGGACTCTAATAAAAAGACCCCCTAATGTTTCAATTATAGGCACCAAGTGGGTGTATAGAAATAAACTAGATGAAGATGGAATAGTATTAAGAAACAAAGCTAGGCTAGTGGCCAAAGGATATAATCAGGAGGAAGGAATAGATTTTGATGAAACTTGTGCTCCTGTTGCTAGATTAGAGGCTATTAGACTGCTTTTAGCATATGCATGCTTCATGGATTTTAAACTCTATCAAATGGATGTAAAAAGTGCATTCTTAAATGGCTATATAATGGAGGAAGTTTATGTAGGACAACCTCCAGGTTTTGAAAATCACTTACATCTAGATTATGTGTATAAATTGCATAAAGCATTGTATGGACTTAAGCAAGCTCCTAGGGCATGGTATGAAAGATTAAGTAATTTTCTAATTGAGAACAAATTTAAGAGAGGAAATGTGGACAAAACCCTCTTTATTAAAAGAAAAGGAAATGACTTATTGCTTGTACAAATTTATGTGGATGATATAATTTTTGGTGCTACTAATGATAGTCTTTGTCAAGAATTTGCCAAGCTTATGCAGGGAGAATTTGAAATGAGCATGATGGGTGAGCTCAACTTCTTCCTTGGGCTGCAAATAAAACAATCAGAGGAAGGCATCTTCATCAGTCAGTCCAAGTATATCAAAGAAATGTTGGAGAAATTCAAGATAAAGGATGCAAAAGAAATCAGCACACCCATGGGCTCAAGTTGCAAGCTTGACAAAGATGAAAAAGGTAAAAGTATAGACTGCAAATTGTACAGAGGTATGATAGGCTCTTTACTTTACCTTACTGCTAGTAGACCAGATATATTATTCAGTGTTTGTATGTGTGCTAGATACCAAGCATGTCCTAAGGAATCACACTTGCAAGCTGTTAAAAGAATTTTTAGATATCTAGTAGGGACATCTAATGTAGGCTTATGGTACTCTAAACAATCTGATATAAACTTAATTGCATATTCCGATGCTGATTTTGCCGGGTGCAAACTCGACAGAAAAAGCACAAGTGGCACATGTCAATTCTTGGGTGCCAACTTGGTTTCTTGGTTTAGCAAGAAACAAAATTCAGTTGCCTTGTCCACAGCTGAAGCTGAGTACATTGCAGCCGGAAGCTGTTGTGCCCAAGTTCTTTGGATTAAGCAACAACTTGAAGACTTCGGTATTAAAATGGACAATATACCAATTAAGTGTGATAATACAAGTGCAATCAACTTAACAAAAAATCCTGTCCAACACTCTAAGTCAAAGCATATAGAGATTAGGCATCATTTTATTAGGGATCATGTGCTGAAAAATGATGTGGTGATTGAATATGTATGTACTGAAAATCAATTAGCTGATATCTTTACAAAGCCCCTTCGTAAAGATAGATTCAATTTCTTAAGGAATGCTTTGAGCTTGTATGATCCTAGCAAATGAATTGAACTTGTATTGCATTGCTTTGCTACTCGAACTAGTAATCCACCTCAAGGCAAACATAAGTGAAAACATAAATTCATCTAAGCTAAATGACGAACTGCTTGACTTTCCGGAGGATGGTTACCCTCCCTTGGACTCTTCATAGAGATATTTTCAGAGCCTATATCATGGGTATTCGAAATTTGGTCAAACATTCCTCATTTCAACATTAATAAGTTAAAAATCATTATCAAATCATTATAAGATGTAATATTAAGGGGGAGGATCACAAACAAATTCACTCTGTGTTTATCAAAAGAAATCATGATTGATTAGGGTGATTAAACAAAAATTTTGGAAATGCAGTCTGAAATTTTTTTTGTGCCGGAGACGTCTCTGGCAAGTCGCCGAGACGTCCCCCCAGGGGGAGACGTCTCGCCTTAGTCGCCGAGACGTCTCGGGGACCGAATGAGGACTTTTTAAATAGGTCGAAATCGCTCGAGCCGACTCGAGCTTTCTCCCTCATTCCCGACCAAAACGGAAAGCCCTAGCCTCCATTTGCTCTCAACCTCAAAACCTAGCTTCCATTTGCCCTAAATCGCAAACCCTAGCATCCATGGCACCAAAGAAAGCTAGGACAACCCGTGGGAGGCGACCTAGAGTAGCGGGCGACGGTGAGGAACGGCGGGAAGAACCCTCCGCGCCTTCTCCTCCGGTTGCTCCGCCAACCACGACGATTTTCTGTGCAAATCGCACAGTCACGACTGGTAGGTACATCGATTTTTCCTTTCTAGATCATGAGGGGTTCTCTATTGGAGAGAGACTCCGAGCCCAAGGGTGGGAGCACCTTTGCACCCTCAAAACCTCGACCTATCCCGGCCTTGTTAGAGAAATGTTTAGTGATATGGCCTTAGGGGACTTAGGGTACACTGCATATGTCCGAGGGACATTGGTAGAAATTAATGAGGATGTCCTATCCACTGTCCTACAAATTCCTAAGGACGGTGAGGCACCGACCTCACATCCCCAAAGAGAAATAGCCCTAAACTTGATTCTAGGAAGAGAGGACTGCGGCCCTCTTGATGTTGTCTACTCCCAGGACCTAAATGCAGAAATGAGACTTCTTTTAAGCATTGTCAATCGGGTCCTATTCCCTAAAACCGGTCGCTTCGATTTTGTTTCGGAGCGAGATTTAGTTATAATGCACCATATCCTACAAGGGATCCCCCTAAACCTCCCTAGACTCATGCTAAATTACATTGCCCAATGTCATAGGTATTCTAGGTTTAGTATACCCTATGGCATGATCTTTACCTTAATATTTAAACACTTCAAGGTTCCCATACCACCAAATGAACCTGCAAAGGCCCTAAGAAACACCGACTATTACAATGAGGGCTCAATGAGAAGAATGGAATTTCACAAGATAGATGGGTCGTGGGTCAAGGTTCCAAAAAGAAAAGCACAAACCATAGAGCCTGAAATCCCACATCATGAGTCTGACCATCACTCTCCTCCACCTAGCCACATGGACATCCCTGATATTCCCTCCAGCTCAGCTGGACCTTCCACATCCATGCCACCACCTCCTCCAGTCAGTGGGACCTCCTTCCTATCAGAGGAGCAGATGCACACCTTAGCATCTGTCATTTGTCAGCAGATGAGGGAGGAGATGAGATCCATGATGACTGCGGAGCTGGCCCCCATCAGACAAGAGCTGAAAGATATTAAAGCTCAAATTGAAGCCCAAGAGCAACAAATAATTGGGGTGGGTGCCACCGAAACCTGCAGATCATTAGAGCTCAAGGACAGCTTGAAGGCCATTTCCAAGAGCCTCAAAGAATTGACAAAGCCAGATGGCAATGTGGGCACCTTAGTTGCCCAACTTAGAGGCAGAATTGAGATGGCAACCTTAGAGTTTGAAGCACTTGTGGCAGGTTTCCACAAGTCACAGGGAGATCACTTTAAGACCCTCATGGATTCTATCAATGGTTTCATAGATGCAGCCTGTAAGGCTTATGCACAAAGTACAACTGGTAGGCACCATGAGGAACGACGCCGATGATGGATATCCAGTAGGATCTTCTTTTTGTAAATCCTAGGCCATTTTGAAACACTTTTGTATTAGAAATCAATACTTGTAATGATTTCTTCTTTTTGACTATGTAATGACTTCAAAATCTCACAATGATACATGAATACAATCCCTTTTTGAAAAATGTGTGTACATTGACATTTCTGTGGATGTGTTTCTGTGAATATGAATGTGCCTCTTGATGTGTCATAAGAATCTCAAAACATACATTAAGTATTTAAATTTGGCACAACTTAACAAAGCATATGAAACAGGGGGAGCACAACCTGAATATCAAAGGGGGAGTAAAATGAATGCTGAATTCTACTGTAAATTGAGTCTTAAGCACCTAAGGATAATTTGTCCCCTTCATTGTTGATGACAAAAAGGGGGAGTGGTGGTATCAATATTGTAAGGGATATGGTTATTGAAGAATATTGATTTTTAAGATAATTGCCCTTCTGGAAAAGAAAGGGGGAGTCAAAAAGAATCTAGCTTTCAATTATCTTCAGCATCAATATTTCATTCTAACTTGATTCAAATTCAGTTCATATGATAAAATCATTTAAGAACAATTCTATGCACAAGGAAATTTGAGTGATGCACATTGTATCTAGTTCAAATCAAAACATTATACTTGTATATCTGATCAATACTGTGTATATGTTTAAATTTCAAATTTTGCATATACTCAGTGTTTTGTCATCATCAAAAAGGGGGAGATTGTTGACCCCCTAATGAATTTTGATGAATACAAAACACTAGAGTAAAATTCCATTATATCTTAACAATTCAATTGAGAAATTCATGTGTTTTACTTAGAATATTGTTAAGAAATGTCTAGGCAAGTTCCCATAATTTTTATGAATTTATTGAAGAATATTTTGAGCTAAAGAAAAAGTTCAGGGACAGCCGAGACGTCTCCTGATAGTTTCAGAGACGTCTCTGGCACAAACAGGAAGAACTGGCACACTTGGAGACGTCCCCGACACCTGCCGAGTCGTCCCCGCGTTAGCGGAGTCGACTCTCTCAGTAGCGGAGTCGACTCTCTCAGTGGCGGCAGAAAGACGTTTTTCAAGGGATATGCGCGAGACGTCCCCGCTGTACGCGGAGTCGTCCCCGCAAGCAAAAAGGAGACTTCCCGAGTCGTCCCCAAGATGGCGGAGACGGCTCTCTCAGGGTTTTTCAGAAAATGGTTTCTGCGGTGATAAGGAAGCGGAGTCGACCCTGAGATAGCGGAGACGTCCCCATGCATAAAAGTGCAGACAAGCCGAGACGTCCCCTGAAAGAGCGGAGTCGACTCTCTCAGGGAATTCTAGAGGACATATTTTTCAAAGATAAAGAAGCGGAGTCGTCCCCAAACAAGCGGAGACGTCCCCATGCATAAAAGTGCAGACAAGCCGAGACGTCCCCTGAAAGAGCGGAGTCGACTCTCTCAGGGAATTCCAGAGGACATATTTTTCAAAGATAAAGAAGCGGAGTCGTCCCCAAACAAGCGGAGTCGTCCCCACTCAAAAAGTGCAGACAAGCCGAGACGTCCCCGTAAAGTGCCGAGTCGACCCCAGATAAAGTAAAAAGTAAAAATCCTGTAGGCGAGACGTCTCTCGCTGTAGCAGAGACGTCCCCAGAGCGCCTGGAACGCG
Source organism: Phoenix dactylifera (assembly GCF_009389715.1). Classification (NCBI taxonomy): domain Eukaryota; kingdom Viridiplantae; phylum Streptophyta; class Magnoliopsida; order Arecales; family Arecaceae; genus Phoenix; species Phoenix dactylifera. The sequence goes on from NW_024067800.1 coordinate 375,940, forward strand.
ACTGACAGCTTTTCAGGTTTGGTTTGAATTTCAAATCCTTCTCTTTTTGTTTCTAACGGCTATATTTGCTTTTTGGGCTATAAAAGGGACCTCTTAAGTGGTTCTCAACAACTCTTCACCAACCCAAAAGCAAAATTATTCAAGAGAGAAAAGTTCAAGAGAGTGAGAGCATTAAAGTGTAGAAATCAAGTGCATTCAAGGTTCTCTTGTGATTTCAAGCTCAACCGCTCTCGTGCGCTCGGGATTCAAAGCTCACACTCGATCCTACGCACTCCACATCGGAAGAATCAACATCTCCCACGCTTCCAACGGCAAAAAGATTCTTCCGGGTTAAATTGTTCATAATTGATATATTTGCTTTTTAGAGCTTTTATTCTCTTTTGTAAACTCTTTGATTGTAGTGCTTGTTCAAGTCAAGGGACTTGGAACAAGGAAAAGGCGTCCCAAGCCTAAGAGAAATTGGGGGTTTAGGGTTTGTTGTGAGCCCGGTGTAAAACAACGAGTTGGGTAGTAAACTCGCAAAACTACCGTACTGTAATCTTGGATTATAGTGGAAATACCCAAAGGCGCTTTGGGGAGTGGATGTAGGAGCGGTGGAAGCTCCGAACCACTATAAAACCGTGTGTTTGTGATTGTGTCTTCTCATCCCACTATCATTACCTTATTTCATATATTTGTGTGTTTTAATTTTAATTAGCCGAAGAGTTTTAAAACACCCAATTCACCCCCCTCTTGGGTGACCATCTCTGGGCAACAGTATTAGCTTAGGGTTTATTTTTATTAGAATCTCATGTCATATAATTCATGATGTTTGTGGGTAACATCCCTGAAAATCCTCACGAGACAACACTCGTCCACTAGGGTAACCTAGGGGTTTAACGTCTTGTTGCACGTGCTAAGTGCAATCGTGATTCCTACGAAAGTGAGTACATATCTTAGTTTTATATCTTTAGCTTCAATAAAAAGTCATAGGTTAAACCACACCATTTGCACTCTCATTTTATTATCAGCTAGTTAATTGCTAGAGACTAGCAATAAGCTAGTTGGGGGGTGTGATGAGAGCACAAAAGTGCGATCTACACATCACTCAAATTAGTATTATTGCTAACAAATGATGATAGAAGTGCTGTATTAATATTATATTTTTGTGGGGTGCAGGTGATCGTAAATTAAAGTTAAAATACGTATTGGGTCCAAAAAGATGCATCACCATATGCGACCAGCCAACCATATGGGTCAACCCCAGTTGCATACTAGAAGGAGGTTAAGTTCAGCCTTTCAGGTTCACTGCAACCAATTCAAAGCAACCTGTGCACCCGTTTATGATTCTCCCACTTCATCTCATGCGTGCAACCCAGCTTCTCCCGTGAGTGATCCTCCACGTGTTCATCCAGCATCGTGCGATCCAGCCTTCTCCGCATCCCTTCGCGTTGCAACCCCACGTCTCCTTCCGTTCACGAGCATCGCCAGAATCAGCCGTCCACCTCTTTCGCATCATCCGCAGGCCAGCATCCATTCCCCATGTCAAGCTCCATTCGACTTCATCTAAGCGTCCACATCCGAGTTCCTCACGAGCGCACGCCTCGTTCGCACCTCATCCCAGCAAAGATCCAGCTTCTGATCCGTGATTCCAGCATCCATGATCAACATCCGTCAACCTCTTTTGGATTCACAGCAATCAGAATCCCATCGCGCGTCCAAGGATCTGCTGCTCATCCGATTCTTCCGGATCCACGCTCATTCCTTCCGATCCAGTCCACCCAGCATCCACGAGCCTCCCAGATTCCGCTTCTCCCGCGAGTGATTCTCCCACGTCCGGATCTCACGCGTTGGAGCATCCCGCATCCCCTGCTTCTGCGATAGAACAGCAGCGAATCCCGGCTTCTGTGAAGCTTCCCAGCATGCCACGTTCGCGTCCAGCCAGCATCCGAATCCCAGCAACCATGATCCCGCGATCCACGCCCCAGATCCATCGGGTCCGCTCATCTCCACCGCGTGTGAGAAGGGGGATCAACGCCAGCTTGATATATACCTCTCGGCTGCGTGAGAAAGGGGGGAGTCCCATTCAAAAACAGAGCTCCTCCCATTTGAAAAAAAAAAATAAACAGAGAAAGGAAACAGGGGAGGCCCTGTTTCCGAAAAGAAAAGAGAAAAAAAAAGAAAGAAAATGAAAGGGGGATTAATGTGTGAAATGGAAGGCTAAAGTCCTAGGGAGGGTGATGGAGGAACCTTTGATGTATTGCTCTTTGAAGTAAACTCTAAACTTTTGCTTTCAATGATTTATATTTATTGACATGTTCTTGATCCATGCGTAGTTATTTCGTAGATAGATCTTTAATGGATTATGATTATTGATATATGGATTGCTTTAGTATTTGATTCGTCGTAGACGTAGAAAGCACGATGAATGCTTAGAAATTGAGTTCATATGTTCATGAAACATATACCATGATTAGATCTATCCTACATTTAATCTTTAATCAAGAACCATAGAGTTTATTCCCTGGATGCAACATCATCAAGGGGGATTCCAGATCCCTACCATTTTTATTTCATTGAATTGTGTTTATTATTCTCTGCATTTAATTTCTGAAAATCAAAACATCATTTTAATCCACAAATTTATTTAATTAATTAATCTAAAAATTACGCTAATAATCTATAAATTTCGTTTCCTGAGGATTCGACCTCGGACTCCCGAGATTTTACTACTTGTACGATTCTCCTGCACTTGGGAGAACAATTTTATTTTTGCATCAGGAACAAGGCTAGACTAGTCGCAAAGGGCTATAATCAAGAAGAAGGTATAGACTTTGAAGAAACCTTTGCTCCTGTAGCTAGACTTGAGGCAATTAGATTGTTACTAGCATTTGCATGCTCTAAAGACTTCAAATTATTTCAAATGGATGTAAAAAGTGCCTTTTTGAATGGGTACATTAATGAGGAGGTGTATGTAGAACAACCTCCTGGTTTTGAAAATCATCAATACCCCAATCATGTATATAAATTAAACAAAGCACTTTATGGTTTGAAACAAGCACCTAGAGCATGGTATGAAAGACTTAGCAAATTTCTGTTAGATCATGAATTCTCTAGAGGGAACGTTGATACAACATTGTTTTTAAAAAAGAAAAACAAAGATATGTTAGTAGTTCAGATTTATGTAGATGATATTATTTTCGGTGCTACTAACAATCGCCTCTGCGAAGAATTTGCTGACCTAATGCAGAGTGAATTTGAAATGAGCATGATGGGAGAGCTGAACTATTTTCTCGGGCTCCAAATCAAACAATCTGAAGAAGGGATCTTCATCAATCAAGCTAAATACATCAAGAAGATGCTTAAGAAGTTTGATATGGAAGGAAACAAGTCAATCAGCACACCCATGAGTTCATCATGCAAACTAGACCAAGATGAATCAGGTAAATCAGTAGATCAAAAGATGTATAGAGGTATGATAGGATCTTTATTATATCTCACTGCAAGTAGACCTGATATCATGTTTAGTGTATGCATGTGTGCTAGATATCAATCTAATCCTAAGGAATCACATTTAATTGCAGTTAAGAGAATCTTTAAATACCTAATAGGAACAAAAAATATAGGTTTATGGTACTCTAGAGAATCTAGCATAAACTTAATAGGGTATACAGATTCAGATTTTGCTGGTTGTAAACTTGATAGAAAAAATACCAGCGGGTCATGTCAATTCTTAGGAGAAAATTTAATCTCTTGGTTTAGCAAGAAACAAAACTCGGTTGCACTATCTACGGCGGAAGCCGAATATATTGCTGCCGGGAGTTGTTGTGCTCAAATCTTGTGGATTAAACAACAACTTGAAGATTATGGCATTAAACAAGATAAAATTCTCATTAACTGTGATAATACAAGTGCCATTAATCTAACTAAAAATCCAATTCAGCACTCAAGAACTAAACATATTGAGATAAGACATCACTTCATAAGAGATCATGTACTGAATGATGATGTGACACTTCAATTTGTGTGTACTGATGATCAACTTGCTGATATCTTCACAAAACCTCTGAGTGAGGATCGCTTTTGTATACTTAGAAGAGGGTTAGGAGTGATTGATCCATTCTCGTGATACTCTCCTCTAGTTCATAGATTTTGAGGATTAGTCTATGGTAAACATAGGACTTCTTATCTATGATCATCAATTCAGCTCCTAAATCATGGATAAGTCTATAACTATCTCTTGTGGCACGAAAATAACATGATTTTTTGGTGCGTGCCAGAGTTCGAGTCGACTCGGATATATTTTAGAGTCAGCTCATGGGGGAGTCGACACGTACATATTTTAGAGTCGACTCGAGGTCGATGGTATCATGGGGGAGTCGACTCGCGCATATTTTGGAGTTGACTCGAGGTCGAGTCGACTCGCGACTTACTGGAGTCGACTCGAGGTCAGGAATCCGATGTTTTAACCCTAATCGAAATGTTCAATCCCCACTTCTATTCACAGCCGACACTGTTCCAAAACCCTAGAGCCGTCTTCGACCTCGTCTCCGACCCATTCTAGGTCTTCTCCATCGAGTTTTCCTCCATTTCTCCTAGTTCCTCTCCCATGTCTAGGTCAAAAATGCCTAGGAAAGCAGTTGTCCCAAGCCGGAAGAGACCCATCTCTGCGAGCGGGGCCGAGCGACGGTCAAAGGCTCGGAATGAACCCGTGAGGCCACCACCTCTGGTTTCTTCCCCGCCTAGGCTGGTTCCCTCGCGTCCGTGCGCCGGGAAGGCGGTCTCCACCGGGAGGAAAGTCAACTTTGACTTCCTCTCCCGGGAAGGCTTCACCCTAGGGCATCATCTTAGGGCACAAGGGATAGAGTTTTTCTGTTCCTTAGACCTCCCAACTTATCCGGGGTTAGTTAGAAAATTTTATGGGACTGTAGCCCGGGGTAGTGGTGGTATTCAGGGAACCGTAGCAGGTGTCCCTATATTCATCTCGGAGGACGTCATTGCTCAAGTCCTCCATCTTTCCCAAGAAGGGATCTCTCCCAGTCACCCTCTAGATAGGACTGAGGCTCTTACAGCAGTTTTAGGGAGTCCTCCACAGTCCCCCATAGAGGAGGTGTTCGCAAATCAGCTGTCGGCTGAAATGCAACTTCTCCTTAGTGTCATTTCTAGGACTCTCTTCCCAAAGACTGGGAGGTTTGACTTTTTCTCCGAGAGGGACCTAGTCCTGATGTACCATATACTCCAGGACACTCCTATCAACTTCCCCAAACTTATCTACAAGTACCTCTGTGAGCCTCTAGATAAACCTAGGCTCAGTCTTCCCTATGGCATGCTGTTCACCTTGATATTTAGGGAGTTAGAGGTCCCCATTCCTGAGGGGGAACCCTCTCGCTCACTGCGTCACACAGATCGCATGGGTGAGGGGACTCTTCATAGGATGGGATTTTATAGAGTAGAGGGAGTCTGGGTACGGAGACCATCTACATCTTCTGACCCTACCACTCATCACTCTCCTACCTCTGATCATGACCAAGACCACCATACAGATCTTCCCACCCATCCATCTACCTCTGGTCCTGCACATACAGAGCCCTCCACCTCCACTGCCCCATCTACTCAGCAACCACTGGAGGTCCGCATATCTTCTGAGCAGCTCCGAGAGTTGCGGCAGGAGATAGTGAGGGATCTGCGAGATGATCTGCTGAGGGAGCTCCGAGGTCCTTAGAGTACTCCCTCCACCGAGCTTGTTCCCTCCTTAGCGGCCGTGACAGAGATGGTTGCAAATCTGAAGGAGGAGATATTCAACATTCAAAGCCTAGTTCAAGGTCAATATTGGAACATAAGTGACGTCAAGGACGACACAAGGGAGATGCGAGATAGCATCAAACATGAACTAGGCAACCAGAGTCAGGGTGCAGAGAGACTAGCCAATGTACTGATCTTCAAACTTGACACCCTCCAAGAAAGTGTGAACAACATATCTATGATTCAGTCTAGAACCACCTCGGAGATACTCGAACAACTGCGGAACATCAATGAGGGGTTAAGCATGGTCATCCAACACACTAGACTGAGCAAGGGAGCCACATCCTCCACCACAAAGAAACCCTAGTATCTTTTGTTCTTTTTACTTTATGATGTACAGTCCCTTGAGGACTCACTTGATATGTAATCATACTTGTACTCAATTTTGGATAAATACAATGAGTAGAAATTCTTTTCAAAAATTGTGCATTCTTGAGTTCTTGTCTCTTACTGTGCTTTCTGCCTTTTTGCTATGATGACAAAAAGGGGGAGAAAATATATTGAATTGAAATGTAAAGAAAATCAATAAGAAGAAAACTTTTAAAGCACAAGGTAATTTGTTCTAAGTGGATTCGATACCTCGAGGCTCATTATCTCTCTGTTGGGGCTCCTAAAGGAGTAATCTTCAGAATCTATTCAAGGGATATTCGGAGATTAGTTGAATCATACTCAAGAACAAATTGGCAGATTTTTCCTCTAAAACCAAAAATATAAGCTCAAAAGCTTCAATACACTAAAAAAAAATTCAGAGAATCTAAACAAAATTGAATGCATGTGTTGAGGGAGAGAATCTGAAATTTTAAGAAAGCAAATTCATTAAATATATATAAGCCAAACAATTGATTGCATGACATGAAGGCTTATATAATTCCAAATGAAAGGGGGAGCTTTAACTTCAGAATTTACTGTTTCACACCTTTCAATTTTGGATAAATTAAATGACTAGACACTTGAATTCATTTCAAAACTTTATTATAAATCTCCTTTTGGTTGAGCAATTCACTTTACAAATACTCAATGTTTTGTCATCATCAAAAAGGGAAAGATTGTGGAGTGATTGATTATAACCCTATTTGATTTTGATGAGCTCAAAGCATTTGAGTATATCTTATGTTATACTAATGAATTCAATCTAGTGTTTCAGTCAAATATTTGTGAATTTATGTTTAAGTGTCTCTAGCTTTGGTTCAATACACTTTGGCTAAGTATAGAAATCAATTTGAACCAAAGTCTGAATCTCGAGTCGACTCCGGAAGATTACGAGTCGACTCCAAGCGTATCAGAAGCACTGGCACAAGCTCGAGTCGACTCCGGCACATTACGAGTCGACTCCGACTGAGAACAGACAGCCAGACAGAAAGATAAATCTCAGACCCTGTCACCGAGTCAACTCCTAAAGAATTAGAGTCGACTCCGATGCTTGCCGAGTCGACTCTAGCAAAGTACGAGTCGACTCCATAGAGTAACAGACAGAAAGACAGAGAAGCCATTTTGGACTCTGAGAGCCGAGTCGACTCCCGAAGAACTCGAGTCGACTCCGACGGTTGGCAGGTCGACTCCTAAGGAAGTAAGAGTCGACTCTCAGAGAAATGCAAGGCTAAAAGTCAGAGAGCCAACTTCGGTGTCTGAGAGCCGAGTCGACTCCCGCAAAGTCCGAGTCAACTCCAAGGCAGTTCAACTCCAAAGACAGAAGACCGGTACTTCAGTGTCTGAGAGCCGAGTCGACTCCCGCAAAGTCCGAGTCGACTCCGAGGCAGTTCAACTCCAAAGACAGAAGATCGGTATTTCGGTGTCTGAGAGCCGAGTCGACTCCCGCAAAGTCCGAGTCGACTCCGAGACAGTTCAAGTTCAAAGACAGAAGACCTGTCTTTCCAGCTCTAAGAGCCGAGTCGACTCCAAGGAAATCCGAGTCGACTCGAGGAAGTAAAATCGAGAGGATGATTTTGGAATCCTGAAGATCGAGTCGTCTCCAGAAGGGAAAGTCATCTCTGGACAATTGGCGAGTCGACTCCAGGTTCAGCCGAGTCGACTCCAGAACGGGACGGCACTTTATTTCGAATTTTGAATAGTGGCCGAGTCGTCTCCAGTAAAGCATGAGTCGACTCCAGCAACACTCGAGTCGACTCCTGATCGAGCGAGTCGACTGCGATCCCAACGGACACTTTGACAGGAGTTGCAGAGTGTGCAGAACGGCCATCAATCTGTGTCTAGCGGCTATTTTTTGTTGGGAATGGCTTAAATAGCCTGAGTGAACAGTAATAGAGTAAGAAAGAGAGACTCCATTCAAAGCAAAAGGGATTTCCACCAACCAAAGCCTCTCTAGAGTGATTACAAGAAAAAGAAGGAAGAAGCGCATTGAAGTCAACTCTCCAACCATCTTCCTCACATTCAAGGCTCACCTCCTGACAGCAAAACTACATCACATTCAAGAGGAGTCAAAGAGTTTGAAAAGCCCCTTTCTCCACCTCCAAAAATCTGGTTGAGGGCTTCTAACTCTTCTTAGCTTATATTGTCTAAATACGCTTTTTGAGAAGCTTTCTCTTTTCTTGTTACAAACTATTTGTTTCTTACTTGATTCAATCAGGAGATTGAATCAAGGGTGTTAAGGTTTGTTGGTGAGCCAAGGTTAAAACCAACGGTGTAAGGGTTTGATTATGATCCCGGGAAAACAATCGGGTGGTTCTAGTCGGTGAGCCTGTGAAAACCGACCGAGTTTGTTGTGATCTCGTAAAACAACAAGTTGGGTTGTGAACTTGTAAAACAACCGGCTGTAATCCGAGGGATTATAGTGAACTCCCAAGTGAGGCTTGGGGAGTGGACGTAGGAGCAAGGGTTAGCTCCGAACCACTATAAAATCGCCTGTGTTTGTGATTGTTTTATTGTCTCTTCCTTTTCCTTCATCCACGGCATATAGGAACTAATTAATTCACTTGCAATAAGTTTTAATTAGTTACTCATAAAGTTTTTAATTGCAATAATTACTTTAAAACCCAATTCACCCCCCCTCTTGGGTTGTCTATTTGGGCAACAACCAGGTAAGCTCCCAGGTAAGTGGAGGGGTCACGATGCGTTCGCAAAGGTCCCACTTAAAACCCACTTGCCTCGAACAGGTGAACTGTCTCCCTTATAGGGACAAAGCTTGCCTAGACATCAACTAAGCCACAGAGCGAAATTGGTGCAACTTTCGATGATCTTCGTCCTATTGAGCTCGGATGTCCCTAGGAGCCAACGTCTAATTGATTTTAATTAAAGTGACACTATGTGAGATTGAGTTCACCTAAGTTGGGCAAGAATCCGGTGATGAAATCCGGCTCTTATCTTGTTGGGGTGATTGCCCTTACTATGTGCGGATTAATTTGTGTATGTGTATCAAGCATGCATTAACACTTTTGCTGAAATTAAAATCAAACAATCACCACAAAATTTCAAGCTAATAATTAATTTAAATAAGAAAGGTTTAGAGGTTACCAAAGAAAATTTTCCCAGCAATTTAAAATTTTTTTAAACAAACCTCTAAAGCATTCCTTTTTGATAGCCCAGATCTTCTCTTCGATTCCTGATCAAATAAGACCAAAAGAAAAATTAAAAAAAAAATAAATTAGTAGAAAAGAAAAAGGAGATAAAAAAGTAATTATAATAGAAAATAAATTTTTTATTTTATTTTAGATATATATATATATTTTTGAAAGTTTTTTTTTAATTAATTAAATTTTTTTTAATGATAGGAAAAATAACTATGCTAGCAATCTCCGGCAACGGTGCCAAAAATTGATCGGTTATTTCAATTTCAAAAATAAACCACGCAATAGCACGTATCCAGTAGGATAGTGATTACGGGTGTCGGTCCACAGGGATTGAAGAATAAGTTATTTTTTTTTAAAATAACTCAAGAAGAAGAATTTGCTAACTTGATTTAACTAAATTAAACTATGAGTGCGAATTAGAATTTATCAGAATAAATGGATCTAGGATTTGGAGTCCACCACATAGCATTGCATCAGGGTTTGTATTCTTTTTTTTTATCTTTTGGAGAGGCATGCAATATTGGCTACAAGCCTTTTAAAATAAAAGCATAAAGAGTTTTAAGAAAATCCATCTTCGGTATAGCAAGAAATGTCTACCTAATTATGCTAACCTAGGGTGCAGTACACCTCATCTTCCTAGGCATGGATCATCTTAGACTACTTTAGCAAACATGAATAATAAATAGCATGCTCAAAGTTTAAACATCATAAAAGGATTTTTCATTGATAATAAGAATTTAAACAAGCTCCAAAATAATAAAGAAAATAAGAACTACAATGCCCTGTAACATTGCTAGGGCTTCGTCCAGCCCTAGACTAGACGTTTAGCCGAGCATGGCTTCCGGATGACCTCCCATCTTCAAATGAAATTGATCACCTCCCATTTTTCCCAAAATATCCAAAACTATTCTCTTTCTCCCTCCTTTCTCTCTTTTTTTTAATTTCTTTTTCTCTTCTTCCCTCTCGGTTTTCTTCTTCTTTTCACCGAAACAGGGGGTCTCCCCTGTTTTCTCAACCGAGCTCCCTCCACCGAACGCCTCACCCCCTCCTTTTATAGCCATCCGGCGCACGCGGAGAGAGGGAAGAAGGGATCACGGCGGCTGATTTTGGGGCGTGGTGCTGGGATGCAGATCGCGGGAGAGGAGGAAGAGGCGCCGCGGGATCTGGTCGGTGATGGCGGAGAAAGGTGCCGACTGATGAAGTGGCGGAGGATCTGGTCGCTCCGGATGCGCCACGGGCGGAAGACGGGGCGACGATGCTGGGATTTCGACGCGGCTGGGTCGCTGATCTTGGAGGAGAAGACGCCACACGCGGTTGATGGCGGAGGACCGGGGGACGACGACGACGTTGGGGCGTTCGGCTGGGACGAGCTCCTTTGATCGCGCGGGGGAGGATTGCATCGCGGGAGAGGAGGAAGAGGCTTCGCGGGATCCGGTCGGTGATGGCGGAGAGAGGTGGCCGACTGCGGGAGGAAGAAGATAAACAGTGGATTCCCAATTTTTTTATTTTTTATTTTTTATTTATTTATTATGTATTATTTATTTTTTCTCTAACACTATTCACATGAACAGTGTTTTCACGAACACTGTTCATATGAACAGTGTTTTCGGCATTTTGGTTTTTTTTTAACACTGTTTATATGAACAGTGTTTTAACTGGACACTGTTCATATGAACAGTGAATCGTGAATATTTAGTTATTATTATTATTATAAATTTTATATGAAGGCAGATAACGAATTAGTTGGAAATTGGCTTTGGATTTGCGGTGGATCATGATCGTTGATTTGCTTGAACTTACTCTCGAGCCCAATGTCGTTTAAATTTAATTTTTGCTAAACTGCTTCAGACTGGACTCAACAGGGCTAAAAGCAGGATCGTGACTTAATAAGAGGGTTAATCAAATATTTTCCTATACAATTATAACTTTTAATCTAATCAAGACCAAAGCCCATTTAATTATAACCTTAGCCGGGTCAACACAATCTCCTTATATGTTTTTCTATAGTTTTCATGAAAGATTGCAATAAAGAAAGAGACAAGTTCAGAGTCTGTTTTAAGAAAAGATTATTTACTTCTTACCATATTTTAAATTTATTTCAATGTTTATTCAATTTCATGGTAAAATATGTATTTATCAGTTTAAGAACATTGATAAGTACTACGGAAAGATAACTAAATTATGATTATTAAGCACTTATCACTTGTGCGGGTAGATGATCACCGCAAATTGAAGTTCGTGGTTTAGGATGAAGGTTCGCTTGAAGCCGCACACGCGTCCGGCCTCTACGGGTATCCACACGAAGCAAAAAGTCGATCCAAGCTTCTTTGTCTCCCCGGGGTGCTAGCTCCCTTGCAGAGATAACTTTAATGGCTGATGTCCTCCCTTTGGATCAACTCTTGATTGTGCTTGGAAGGAGAAAGAAGAAGGATGAAGAAAGAAAGAGGAACGAAGCCCCTGCAGCCTTCTTTCTTTTCCCTGCGTTGGAAGAAGGAGGGGAGGAGGAGGAGGCCGCCAAAGCCTTCTTCTTTTCTTCTCCTTGCTTACGGCTGAACCAAGAGGAGGAAGAGTGGGGGGCGTACGGCTGAGGAGGAGAGGGCTTGAATGCCCTAAGTGCTGCCCCCTCTTCTCTTTAAATAGGATGTGGAGCTCCTAACTTTTAGGAGCTCCTTGACAAATTTCCAAGAGGGGCGCCGGCCCCTCTTGTGTTTCCGCACCAAGGAGGAAAAGGAGGAGGGGCGTGCGCCCCTCCTTCTTGGTTAACCTAATCCTCCTCTAAGGGGGATTAGGAGGCCCTAATGTGGTTAAGTCCTAATCTAATTAGGCTTAGACCAAGGGTGAACCAATTTTGGGTTTAATCAATGCTAGTCCTAATCCAATTAGAACTCTTGAATTATGACTCCATTGAACTCTTCAATTCTAATCCAATTAGGAGTCATGTTAATTCATAGATTAATAATTAATTAGGACTTAAGAAATCCTAATCAAATTAGGACTTATTCAATTTTAGTCCTAATCCAATTAGGACTCTTATTTGAATCCGAAGTCCTAATCTAATTAGGACTTCTAGAAATCCTACTCTAAGTAGGAATCCATATTGAATTCAAAATCCTAATCTAATTAGGATTGTAGGAATCCTACTCCAAGTAGGACTTCCAGTCCTAGTCCAAGTAGGATTCCCAGTCCTAATCTAATTAGGACTCCTAAAATCCTACTCCAAGTAGGATTCGTGTTTAAGTCCAATTAATTAATTTCCATTGTTCCTTCTTCAACTGATCATCAATCAAATTGATTACTTGTGATTCATAATCACGATTCAACCATCGGATCAGTCAATGCCTCTAATGTGTGTGACCCCATAGGTTCTATTCTGACTGGTAGTGAGATATATTGCGATCTCTATCACAATATCATTGAAAATTTCTTTCAATGGGTTGGAATGATTCCAACTCAACTCATTAGGGTTTATCGACCATCGAGATATTCTCTATGAGTCTCATCATCCACTAGTGACACCTAGCAGCATGTAGTGGCTACCCAGCAGAATGAAATAATGAACCTCTAGGTGCAGTTATTGTGTGATACAGTCATACTATCGTGGATCCCTACAGGACGGAGGTCATGGACAACTCGTCAAACCCCATCGTCTGTCATATGTCAAGATTTATTCGACTTAAGTTCGAGAGTGGAAAACTCTTTCTCCACTATTTTTACTGCCCCGACCGAGGTCTTACGAACTCAGTCTTATAAATCACATAGGATCTCTCCTTATCTACCAAGATCGATAGATTTCATATAGGTGCATACCCTACTCCTACAGTGAACCTGTTGCAGCCAATCTACACTGCATGGACCCGTATGTCTAGAGACCATATATACGTGCAGTCAAACTACAATAACCTCACTGTGAATAGCCGAAGCACAAAGGACCAGTCACACTACTGCAACATCAAGCAAGTCACTGACGACTGGATAGACATCCAAGTGACTTCTTGTCTTGGTCACGCTCAGTACCCTTGTTCTTTAACAAGCACCTGCACTACTACTTCAGTGTCCCCACACCGTGGACTCGAGTCTCGTCCATCCTCAAGGAAAGTAGTGTGTGCACTGATCTCATTGGATCGATCACCGTCCTCGTGATGATCCATCGATCAGAAGTATTTAGAAATTAATCACCAATGATACATGGCTCAAATTCTTAACTCTTAAGAATATGCATCATCATCTTATTAATTCTTAGACGATTCATAGACACATAAACAATATGAATGAAAAAAATACCTTTTTTATTCAATAATAAATAGTCAAGTACAAAATTATGTCCTAGAATTAATAATGTGTCAGCCAGATTGGCTTCTAGGGCATACATCTAATAAGTTCAAATTAGATGACTCTTCTTTGATTAGATGTGTCAGCCAATCTTTTAATTCTTCTTTGATGCAATACATTAAATTTTCTTTTATGCAATTTATGTTCTAGGCTTTTGAGCTTCTAGGGCATACATCTAATAAGCCAGATTGGCTTCTAGGACAGCCCCCCTTGGAAAAATGACTCTTCTTTTCATCATGGCGGCCATCTCTCCCTCTCTTCCTTCTTCCATCTGCAAAGGCAAAGGAAAGGGGCAACGAGCATGGTTCTCCTTCTTCCTCCTCTTCATCAGCCATATGGAAGAAAACATAGAGAGGCAGGTGTTCCTCTCTTCTCTCCTTATTCTTCCATGGTAAAGAAAAGGAGAAAGCGTTTCTCCTTCTCCTTCTTCCTTCTCTTGGAAGCAATCAAGAGTTGATTGCTTGGAGAAGTTCCAACCATCAAAGAGGGATCTCTGCAAGGGAGCCAGCACCCCGGTGAGATCATGACCTTGATCGATACAAATCTTCGTGTGGATACCCGTAGAGGTCGGACGCCTGTGCGGCTTCAAACGAACCCAATTTCCATGGTCATCAGATAGCGGTGAAGATCTACCCGTTCAAAGGTAAAGATTTAATCTTTACAATTATTTTTGTAGATCTGAAAATTAATCAAGTAATTAATTTCAATCTATCCTTTAGATTTTATAATCTTCTGAGTTAGAGAACTCCGAATTTTTGAAATCTACGTTCCTAGGGACGTTCATGAGATGAACAACCCCGTGCCTGTCTTTCCGCTGCGATCGTCGCAAGGCGTGCGGGGGAACCCGATACCTTCACCTCTCGTTCTTGGTGTAACAAGGCTAGGGAACCATTGTTGTAGCACGAGGCATCTCGTTGTCCTGGGGCCTCCGATCCCATCCTAATGCAACTAGGTTATAGAAGTTTAACTCCCCATATTTTTAATTAGTTTGGTTCTCTAGATTTCTAGTGCATAGGTGATTAGGCCGGGCATGCTTCCACCTATTCAAGCCTAGGCTATACTAGGACTTTTCATCGGATTTTGGCTGCTAAAATGGAGGTCCTAGTAAATCTTTGGATGTCTCCATAGGAGTACTTGAAGTTTGGATCTCTAGGTTTTTCTCCCAAGCTATACAGGCTCGTAGGATAAAAGTTCTGGTCAATCTTGGGTCGTCTTCGTGAGAGTACCTGGAGTTTGGATTTTCAGATTTTCCACCATAGTCACGGAGGCTCATAAAACGGAGGTCCTAGCCAATCCTAGTGTGTCTCCATGAGAGTACTTGAAGTTTGGATTTTTGAATTTGCCCCTAGATGTGTAGGCTCAAAGAATAGAGGTCCCAATCACTTTTGGGATGTCTCCACCTTCAAGATCAATAGATTTTGTAAGGTGCATCTGACCTATTACACTTGAATTATTTGGGCCGGTCCTTGGAGATGAACTAGAACATAATTTTCTTGATCATCAATAATAAAAGGTACAAACTAGTATCATGTTCTTACCGATCGTATGCTTTGAGATGGTCAGAGTTCTATGCTCGGGGTATGAGTAGTCTATCAAGCTGCTCGAGTTGATAAATGCTAGGGTGAATGAGCTTGATTACTTAGTATGATTTCGCCTGATTTGGTTCAAGTTTTCTGTACTCTCCTAGTTCTATGACTTTGGTCTCTTTAGAGGTCACTCCATCTTGGGCTACTCTTGGAGATGCTTTCCATCAGGTGTGGAGAAGAATCAGCAAGATTGGAGCCTATCTCAAAAGGAGAGACTACATCTTCAGCCTCACCTAGGGTTCTCAGAGCAAGGATAGTTTCTGCCTTATGCAAGGTGGTCCTGGTGGTTTGGTTGGCTAGTTGGGGGGTTGGTAGACTGTTGCTACAAGTTCTGCACCATTGTTGTGGGGGCCAACTGCACCTGCTGGATGAGAAGGTTAAATTGCTCAGCATTGACAACCCCTAGGATTGGCCAAGGAGGTTGAGATCCTTAAGGGCTACGCAGGCATCCATTGGACTCCAGCTGGGCATGGTTGCTGGATTGTTGCTAGTTATTTCTTTTGGGCTTCATAGATATAGATCTCCTTTTGCCTCATTTCTCATAGATGGTGCCAATCTTTTATTGCGGAGATCTTTAGATTGCTAATATGGAATGCCTCCATCGATTTACAAATAAGAAATAGGTCAAAGAACTCATCAGAGTTGTCTCCAGCTAAATCTTTCAATGCTTAAGTCAAGGAGGGATTTATGATGATGTGGGAGAAGGGTAACAAGCAGAATAGGCAAGGTGAGAGCTTTATGAGTCTCATTGTTGTCGTACCATTCATGCAGGGGTTTTGGGTCTATATATAGCCATGGGATTTGGAATCTCTTGGGGTTTGTGCTCTAATTGTTTGAAGGCGTGCTGTAACAAACTAGGATCATGTAGTAACTGTTGAGTGACATGCTATAATTATCTAAGATTGTACTGTAACTATCTAAGACATACTATAGCCATCCACGATCATGTTGTAGCCATCTAGCATGCACTATAAACATCTAGGGTCATTATTATAGAAATTAGCTTGTAATGGAAGGAGTTTGCTTCTGTGTGAAGCAATAAGGCCGTTGCTCGAGGTAAGAGGTCTTTGTTTAGCCCAGATTGCTACTGAGATGAATAGTTACTTGGCTGAGCTATGGAACTTTGTTTGGTATGTCAGACAACAAGTGACCTCAAAGGTTGGTTACTTTCGATTTGCTCAACTTCTTTTTATATTGGTTGGAGTTGACGTGGCCTGCTTATATTATGTGGAGTGATTGAGTATTTACCAATTGATTTTAATGAGCTCAAAGCATTTGAGTATGTTTTATGTTGTTCTAATGAATTCAATCTAGTGTTTCAGGTAAATCTTTATGAATTTCTGTCTAAGTCCCTTGAGCTTTGGTTCAGAGTATTTTGGTTAAGTATTGAACTCTATTTAAACCAAAGTCTGCATCACGAGTTGACTCCTGAACTGTGCGAGTCGACTCCGGGACACTTGAAGTTTCTGGCACAAGCTCGAGTCGACTTCGGAACTCTCCGAGTCGACTCCGACTGAGAACAAACAGAAAGATAAAACGATGGATTTTAGACCCTATTAGCGAGTCGACTCCAAAAGGTTGCGAGTCAACTCCGATGCTTGGCGAGTCGACTCCAGATGGTCCTGAGTCGACTCCAAAGGATAACAGACAGAAAAACAGAACGATGGATTTTAGACACTGTTAGCGAGTCGACTCCAAAAGGTTGCGAGTCGACTCCGATGCTTGGCGAGTCGACTCCCAGTTTGTCCGAGTCGACTCCCAAAGAAAAGCAGTCTGAAAGGCAGAGAATCAGTTTCGGAGATCCTGTGAATGAGTCGACTCCAGGTATTCTAGATGTTGCCCAGATAGACAACCCAAGAGGGGGGGTGAATTGGGTTTTAAAATAATTATTGCAATTAAATGGTTTGTGAAATACTAATTAACACTTTTTGCAAGTTGATTAATTAGATGCTATGTGCAGTGAATGAAATGAAAGTAAAAGACGACAAGGCAATCACAAACACAATGATTTTATAGTGGTTCGGAGCTAACCCTTGCTCCTACGTCCACTCCCCAAGCCTCACTTGGGAATTCACTATAACCCCTCAGATTACAGCCGGTTGTTTTACAAGCTCACAACCTAACTTGTTGTTTTACGAGATCACAACGAACTCGGTCAGTTTTTCCAGGCTCACCGACTAGAACCATCCGATTATTTTTCCGGGATCACAATCAAATCCTTACACGTTGGTTTCAACCTAGGCTCACCAACAAACCTTTACACCCTTGATTCAATCCCCTGATTGAATCAAGTAAGGACCAAATGAATAGAAAAACAAACAGAAAAATACAGCTTCTAAACAAGTAGATATTCAGCAATATGAAATAGGAGAGAAGTTAAGAGCCCTCAAACAAGTTTATGATGATGTAGATGAGGGCTTCTCGAACTCTGGGTCTCCTCTTGAATGTCTTGAAGACTTGAAGGCTGAAGGAGACTTCTTTAATGCTGGAAAGAGTTGGTTGAATGGAGTTAATGGCCCTCTTTCTTCTTTTCCGTTGAAATCCTTTGGCAGATGAAGATTTCGTGTTTTCTTTGAAAGGAATATTACTTCTCTACCTTGCTACAGTTCTCTGTGGCTATTTAAGCCATTCCCCACGGAAACTAGCCGTTAGACACAATCTTCTAGCCGTTCTGCACATTCTGCACATCCTGACAATGTTTCCGTTGGGATCGGAGTCGACTCGCACGATCTGGAGTCGACTCGGCTGCAGCAGGAGTCGACTCATGCTTTTCTGGAGTCGGCTCGGCAACTGTTCCGGATTTGAATTAAAGTGCTCTTCTCGACTGGGAGTCGACTCGACTTAACCCGGAGTCGACTCCCTAGAGTCTGGAGCTGACCTGGCACTTTTGGAGTCGACTCATTCCAAGGAATCCATAGAGGTATTCTTCAACTTTGCTCACTCGAGTCAACTCGGAAATTCTGGGAGTCGACTCGGCGCTCAGAGTCCGAACTCCCGATCTTCTGTCTTTTGGCTCGTGCCGTCTTGGAGTCGACTCGGACTGTTTCGGAGTCGACTCAGCTCTCAGTATCCGAAAAACAGTCTTATGTCTTTTTGGGGTGGCGCTGCCTTGGAGTCGACTCGAACTGTCTTGGAGTCGACTCGCCTCTCAGAGACGAAAATACTGTCTTCTGTCTTTTTTGGGGTCGCGCTTTCTTGGAGTCGACTCGGGCTTTGCGGGAGTCGACTCGGCTCTCAGTGTCCCAAAGTTGCTCTCTGACTTTTGCCTTGTATTACACTGGGAGTCGACTCTCGCTTCCTTTGGAGTCGACCAGCCAACCATCGGAGTCGACTCGAGTTCCTCAGGAGTCGACTCGGCTCTCAGAGTCCAAAATAACTTCTCTGTCTTTCTGTCTGTAACTCCCTGGAGTCGACTCATACTACTCTGGAGTCGACTCGGCAAGCATCGGAGTCGATTCGCGCTCTTCAGGAGTCGACTCGTTGACAGGTTTTGAGTTGGATCTTTCTGTCTGTCTGTCTGTTCTCAGTCGGAGTCGACTCGTAAGGTACAGGAGTCGACTCGAGCCTGTGCCAGTGCTTCTGATACGCTTGGAGTCGACTCGTAATATCCCGGAGTCGACTCGAGTCTCAGACTTTGGTTCAAATTGACTTTTTAACTTATCCAAAATGTCTTGAACCAAATCTAGAGACACTTAACCATAAATTTACAAGAATTTTACTGTAACACTAGATTGAATTCATTAGTAAACATAAGATATACTCAAATGCTTTGAGCTCATCAAAATCAAATAGGGTTATAATCAATCACTCCACACTAGAGTCGTCTCCCAAGTCAGCAGAGTCGACTTCTAGTTTGGTCGAGTTGACTCGTGAGAAAAATACAAAAAGTTGGATTTTTGGAACCTTGAGAACGAGCCGACCCCTAAGTGCCCGAGTCGTCTCCAGCTGTTGGCGAATCGACTCCAGTTTGGTCCGAGTCGACCCCAGGATAACGCATGCACTTTAATTCAAATTTGGAACAGTAGCCGAGTCGTCTCCAGTAAAGCGTGAGTCGACTCCAGTAACAGCCGAGTCGACTCCAGATCACACGAGTCGACTCCGATCCCAATGGATACATTGTCAGAATATGCAGACGGGACAGAACGGCTCTAATCTCCTCTCTAACGACTATTTTTTGAAGAAAATCACTCAAATAGCTAGAGTGAACAATAGTAGACAACAAGAGAGTTATTTCATTTGAGCATTAAAGATTTTCAACCACCAAAAGCATCTTAAGAGCGAATCCAAGCAAAAGGAGGAAGTGAGCATTCAGCTCAAACCAAAAAGGCTTCCTTCGCATTCAAAGCTCTACCGACTGTTTCCCATCCTCCGACTCATTCAAGAGGAGACTCAGAAATTGAGAAGCCCCACTTCCTCATCTCAAATCTGTTTGAGGGCTTCTAACTCAATCTTGTTTATATTATTTTATATATATTTTTTAGAAGCTCTACTTGTGAACTTTAAACTCTTGGTTTTTGTACTTGATTCAATCAGGGGATTGAATCAAGGGTTGTACGGTTTGTTGGTGAGCCAAAGATAAAACCAACGATGTAAAGTTGTGGTTGGTGAACTGGAAAAAACCAACTGAGTTTGATTGTCACCTCGGAAAAACAATCGTTTGGTTCTAGTCGGTGAGCCTGTCAAAACCGACTGAGTTCGTTGTGATCTCGTGAAAACAACAAGTTTGGTTGTGAGCTTGCAAAACAACTGACTGTAATCCTAGAGATTATAGTGAACTTCCAAGTGCGGCCTAGGGAGTGGACGTAGGAGCAATTGTTGGCTCCGAACCATTATAAACCTCTCTATGTTTGTATTGGTCTTTGTCTCTTTCTCTCTCTTCACTCATTGTATTTAGTGATCTAACTAATCCACTGGCAATAGATTTAGTTAATCACTCACCTATTTTTTAATTGGTCAATATTTAATCAAAACCCAATTCACCCCCCGTCTTGGGTTTTCTCCTTAGGCAACAAGTGGTATCAGAATAGGTGCTCTCATATCGATTGGTGTTCCAATCTTTAAAAAGAGTAAAAGATTAAGATGACAACCCCATTTGAATCTTTCCTTAATGAAGGACACCATTTTTCAATGGTACAAATTATACCTATTGAAAGGCTAGGATGAGAATCTTTATCCAAGCCCAAGACTATGATGTGTGGAGCATCATAGTAAATGGGCCACACATTCCAACACACACGGTAGATAATGTGTCCATTCCCAAGCTTGAAATGCTAAGGCAATGAACGTACTATATTGTGCCTTAGATCCAAATGAATTCAATAGAATCTCTACTTGTATTTCTGCAAAAAAGATATGGGATAGACTTCAAGTGACCCACGAGGGCACAAATCAAGTCAAAGAATCCAAAATCAACATGCTAGTTCAAAATATGAGCTATTTAAAGTGGAATCTAATGAAACCATCACTTGCATGTTCACCAGATTTACTGATATTGTCAACGGTTTAAAAAGCCTTAGCAAAAGTTATACTAACAGTGATCTTGTCAGGAAGATTCTTTGCTCTTTACCAAGGTCATGGGAAGCCAAGGTCACGGCAATCCAAGAAGCAAAAGACTTGAACACTCTGCCACTCGAGGAGCTTTTTGGATCTCTAATGATGCATGAGCTCACGATGAAACAACACAGTGAAGAAGAATCCTCCCATAAGAAAAAGGTAATTGTCCTCAAGTCTACTTCTTCTAATAAAGATCTTTCTTGCAGTAGCAGTAGTGAAGAAGAAGACAGTGAGAAAGATGAAGAAGAGGCTCTCCTTGTGCGAAAATTCAGAAGATTCATCAATAGGAAGAAGCCCTTTCATAAGAAGAGATTTCCTTCGAGTTCCTTCAATAAGGATAAAGGTAAGGAAAAGAAAAGTGAGGAAATCGAATGCTACGAATGCAAGAAGTCGGATCATTTCAGAGCCGACTGCCCCTTGCTGAAGAAGGTCAACAAGCACAAGAAGAAGAAAGCTTTTCTCACCACCTGGACTGACTCTGATAAGTCATCATCATCATCGGAAGAGGAACAAGAGGAGAAGGCCAATTTCTGCTTTATGGCCAACGAAAATGAGGTAATGTCTGAAACTCATTTGGATTTCACGTTTGAAGAATTGTATGATGCTTTTAATGAGCTAATGATGAATATAGGACAATAACTTGTAAAAACAAAGAACTGAAACTATCTAATCAATCTTACATTCATAAAACTGATAAATTGATTAAGGATAAGGACACTATTATCAAAGAAAATTTAGAACTTAAAACAAGCAACCAACTACCAACTCAAAAAACTGAAACCTTAATTAAAGATAAAGAAAAATTAACTAAAGAAGTTGAAAAATACAAACCTATAGTTGAAAAATTTACCTATAGTTCAGAAAAACTACATATGATATTAAATAATCAAAGAGCTGTGTTTAACAAAGTCGGTTTAGGATACAAACCAAAGAATAAGCAAAAATTACTCAAAAACTTCTTTGTGAAAGCCGGAGAAAGCAAACCCAAAAGTATAATTTATTTTTGCTGTGGTAGAGTAGGGCATAAAGCTAATGTAAGTAACTACAGAAAAACAAAAACTAAAATGAAATTAACAAGAGTTTGGGTTCCAAAAGGAACCACATTAACTATTCATGAAGGACCCAAGAGAACTTGGGTACCTAAGGTTGATTGATTTCCTTGTGAATAGGAGTGTCTTGCGGCCAAGCTCAATAAACACTGTTGGTACTTGGATAGTGGCTGCTCAAGATACATGACGGATGACAAGGAGCAATTCTTCACCATAGAATCTAAGAAAGGAGGTGTGGTGACTTTTGAAGACAATAACCAAGATCACATCATTGGTATCGATAAAATACAAATCACACCTTCAACCCTTGTTGATAATGTTCGGTTTGTAGATGGTCTCCAGTATAATTTACTTAGCGTTAGTCAATTATGTGATAGAGGTTTTGATGTTTTGTTTAAGTCATCTTTATGCATCATAACTAATTCAATTGACAATAGCTTAGTTTTCTGTTCGTCCTTTCCTGCCTACCTAAAAATACGCTAGACAGATCGTTGTTAGAACCGACGAACAAAAGTTAATTTAAATTCTACTCTTACCTTTCCTACTCGAAGAATAGTGGTTGTAAGAGGTCGATCCACAGGGAGGCGATTGGAGTTGCATAAAAATTAAAACGTTCACTCGGATTCAAAATCGATTTTTGAATGATTAAAGAAAAACATTATATCAGGGATGTTGAATGTTCTCTAATTGAAAATAAACAAAGGGAAGACAGAAAACTTTGCAATTGAAATTGGATGCAGATTAGGGGTCGATTTCTAAAGACAGAATATGAATTAAAATCGCCAGTCGAATAGCAAAGATTAATTTCAGAGTTATCTTAAAATTAAGAATTTCAAAATAAACTGCATAGATTAAACTAAACCTAGAGCATGGATTGCCTAAAAGAAAATTAATATATTGTATATGAAGCAAACATTAAACTGAACCTAGAACACGGATTTCATAAAAGAAACTGATGGATTTCATGAAAAGGAAATAGATTACAAGAACATAAAATAAAAAAAAATGAAATAAAAAGAACAAGTAACTCGGTTGAACAGTTAAAAAAAAATAGCTTTTTTTTTTTTTCTTCCTTCTTCTCGAAAAATAGGGCTTCTCCTCTATTTTTGGACAAAAACAGAGCTTCTTCTTCCTCCTTGGACCAGCCGACATAGAGCCCTTTCCTTTCCTCTGTTTCTTGGCCTCCACCCCAACCGAGCACACCCCTTTCCCTCTTCCTCCTTCTCCTCTTATAGCCGCGGAAGGGAGATGGCAGACGCGGTGAGGACGCGGGGAGGAGTCGATCTTGGCGTGATCCGGGCGCTGTGAGGAGCTGGATGCGGTGAGATGGACGGCTGCGAGGCGGGGGAGGAGCGATCTTGGCTGGGGCTTCCTTCTTCAGATGCTGGGATCTTCCGTGATTGCTGGGAGGAGCCGATCACGGTTTGGGGACGTGGACTTCCTTCTTCAGCCACGCGATGCCGCCGGGAGGATGGGCTGGCTACGGAATCGTTGCTGATTTCCGTGGGATCGCAGGAGGGTGCCGTGGGATGCTTGAAGATGGCGGCCTGATGCGGAAGGAAGGATCACGGGCTCGCTGGGATCACAGAAGAGGAGTTGGCCGCTGGGATTTTGATGCGGAGGAAGGGCTGAAGCCGGAAGAGCTGAGATGCTACGATTGCGGAGGATCTTCTCTGCTTCGGCTGGGCTTGATCGTCGGGATCACACGCGGAGGAGGAAGGATGCTGGGGCTTCCTTCACGGGCGCGGGATCGCTGGAAGCTGAAGTGGAAGGTGGGGACGCTGGCTTCCTTCCTCGGGTGCTGCTGGCACAGATGCTTGGATGCGGAGGAGAAGATCACGGACGCGTGAGGGGAGTCGCTGATTTGGGAGGCTATGAGCTTCCTTCTTTGGGCCAAGAGGGGGATGCGAACGGCTTGAATCCGAAAGAGGGGAGGATGCTGGAACTTGCCCGGAATGCTCAAATGGAGAAAGAACGGGGACCACAAACGGCTGGGATGGGGCTTCGGCTTGATCTGGGAAGGAGCTGGGACTCCTTGAAACGGACGGCTGCTGATCGTGGGATCTGGATTACCGGCTGTTGGAATGGATCGCGGAAGATGACGTGGCTTGGGGCTTTGGGATTGAAGGCTGAGGATGATGGTGATCTGATGGACGGCGCGGATGCTGGCACAATGTGGGGAACGAGCTGATTGGGCTACTTGCACAAATAAAACATTAATTAGTTAATTCTATTATTAATGATTAGCTAAAATACTAGTTAAGATGGTCTGACGATTGCACTTTTGTGCTCTCATCATTTTCAAAGAACTAAGACGTGACAATATTTATGTAGTAGATCTTGATGATCTTGCTAAAAACAGCCGCTGCTTAGTAGCTAATGATACTAAGCTCAATGAGGCAAGTTGGTTATGGCGTTGTAAATTAGGTCATGCAAGCATGGATACACTATCTAAATTAATTAAAAGAGATTCTGTGATTGGTTTGCCAAAGCTGAAATTTGAGAAAAATAAATTTATAGAGCGTGTCAATTTGGCAGACAATCTAGAAGTTCTTTTAAGTCTATAAACTGTGTTTCTACTACTAGATCTCTTGAGCTACTTCACATGGACCTCTTTGGACCAACTAGGACCACAAGCCTTGGTGGAAAGAAGTATGGTCTTGTCATTGTAGACGATTTTTCTAGATACACATGGGTCATGTTTTTAGCTCATAAAGATGAAGCATTTTCAGTATTTAAGAAATTTCATAAGAAAGTAATTAATGTAAAAGATACTTCAGTTATAGCTATTAGAAGTGATCATGGAACAGAATTTGAAAATCATCTCTTTGAAAAATTTTGTAGTAAAAAGGGGATAACTCATAATTTTTCTGCACGTAGGACTCCACAACAAAATGGAGTCGTAGAAAGAGAGAATAGAACCCTAGAAGAAATGGCTAAGACCATGTTGTGTGAAAGTGATTCCCAAAGTACTTTTGGGCTGAAGCTATTAACACATCATGTTATATTCTAAATAGAGTTTTGTTGAGACCAATTATAAATAAAACACCTTATAAGCTTTGGAGAGATAGAAAATCCAAAGTAAACTACTTTCATATTTTTGGTTGTAGGTGTTTCATTCATAATAATGGTAAAGATAACTTAGGCAAATTTGATTCTAAATCTGATGAAGGTATCTTTTTGGGATACTCTACACAACTAGGACATATAGAGTCTTCAACAAAAGAACTCTTGTTATTGAAGAATCTATTCATGTTATTTTTGATGAGACTAATGATGCTTCCTCTAGCAAGGGAGTAGCTTTCGATGATGATGCAGGGATACTTGAAGAAAAGATGGATGACATGACCTTACAAGAGGATGAACCGAAGCAAATTGAAGAGACTTCAACAAGCCAAGAGGTAATTGCTGATCATGGGCTTATAAAGGCTTGGAGGTATGCTTACGGTCATCCTAAAGAGTTAATCTTAGATGATCCATCCCAATCAGTTAAAAATAGAGCTTTTCTTAGGAACTTAAATAATCATCTTGCATTTGTATCACATTTAGAACCTAAAAACATTGAAGAAGCTGAAAATGATGTAAATTGGATAAATGCTATGCAAGAGGAACTTAACCAATTTACAAGAAACAATGTATGGAACTTAGTTGAAAAACCCTCTGAATACTCAATAATTGGAACTAAATGGGTGTACAAAAATAAGCTTGATGAAAATGGAGTTGTGATTAGGAATAAGGCTAGACTAGTAGCAAAGGGCTATAATCAAGAAGAAGGTATAGACTTTGATGAGACCTTTGCTTCTGTGGCTAGACTTGAAGCAATTAGATTGTTACTAACATTTGCATGTTATAAAGATTTCAAATTATTTCAAATAGATATAAAGAGTGTTTTCTTAAATGGGTATATTAATGAGGAGGTTTATGTAAAACAACCTTCTGGTTTTGAAAATCATCAATACCCCAACCATGTTTACAAATTAAATAAAGCACTTTATGGTCTAAAACAAGCCCCTAGAGCATGGTATGAAAGACTTAAAAAATTTCTATTAGATCATAAATTTTCTAGAGAGAATGTTGATACAACCTTTTTTTTAAAAAAGAAAAATAAAGATATGTTAATAGTGCAGATTTATGTAGATGATATTATTTTCGGTGCTACTAACAATCGTCTTTGTAAAAAGTTTGCTGAATTAATGCAAAGTAAATTTGAGGTGAGCATGATGGAAGAGCTGAACTACTTCCTCGGACTTCAAATCAAACAATCTAAGGAAGAAATTTTCATCAATCAAGCTAAGTACATCAAGAAGATGCTAAAAAAATTTGATATGGATGGAAACAAGTCAATCAGCACCCCCATGAGCTCATCATGCAAACTAGACAAAGATGAATCAGGTAAGTCAGTAGATTAAAAACTGTATAGAGGTATGATCTGTTCATTATTATATCTTACAGCAAGTAGACCTGATATCATGTTTAGTGTATGCATGTGTGCAAGGTATCAATCTAATCCTAAGGAATCACACCTAATTGCAGTTAAAAGAATTTTTAAGTATCCAATAGGAACAAAAAATATAGATTTATGGTACTCTAAAGAATCAAGCATAAACTTAATAGGGTACACTAATTCCAATTTTGCTGGTTGTAAACTTGATAGAAAAAGCACCAGCGGGTCATGTCAATTCTTAGGAGATAACTTAATCTCATGGTTTAGCAAGAAATAAAATTTGGTTGCACTATCTACGGCAGAAGCCGAATATGTTGCTGCCGGAAGTTGTTGTGCACAAATTCTATGGATCAAACAATAATTGAAAGATTATGGCATTAAACAAGATAAGATTCCCATAAACTGTGATAATACAAGTGCTATAAATCTAACTAAAAATCTAATTCAACACTCAAGAACTTAACACATTGAGATAAGACATCACTTCATAAGAGATCATGTATTAAATGGTGATGTGATACTTGAGTTTGTTTGTACTGATGATCAACTTGCTGATATCTTCACAAAATTCTTGAGTGAAGATCGATTTTGTATTCTTAGAAGAGGGTCAGGAGTGATTGATCCATTTCTTTAATTCTTTTCTATCATTAATTGATTTTGATCATTAATTTATATTTTATATAGTATCCCACGCCAATGATCATCAAATCATTCCTTAAGCTCTAAAAATTACCTTCTCTCTCTCTTCTGGCACGGTTCTGACTGAGACTTTGGTGTGTGCCAGAGCTCGAGCAAACTCGGAAGATTCTGAGAGTCGACTTGTGAGCGAGTCGACTCGCGAATTTTCAGAAGTCGACTCGAGGTCGGAAATCCGTCTTTTAACCCTAAACGAATCGACTTTTTCCCAAACTTTTCTTTTCGGCGGTCACTGTCCCAAAACCCCAGAGTCGTCTCTCATGGTCGTCTCATTCTCCTCCCTTCGTTTTTTCTCCTATTTCCCTCCCATTTCACGTCTCTCCCTCCTTGGATAGGTCAGGATGTGTCCAAAGAAAGCCACCGTGTCTCGCCGAAAGAGACCTCTCGTTGCGAGCGGCGCCGAGAGACAATCCAAAGCGAGGACGAACCGGTAAGATCACCTCCTCCGGTTCCCTCTCCGCCTCGGTTGGTTCCCTCACGCTCGTGCGCTAGGAGTTGTCTCAACCGGGAGGAAAGTCGATTTTGACTTCCTCTCCCGAGAAGGGTTTACCGTAGGGCATCATCTTAGGGCTCAAGGTCTAGATTTCTTTTGTTCTCTTGATCTTCCCACATACTCTGGGTTAGTCCAAAAATTTTATAGCACCGTCACACGGGGTGGCGGCGGTCTTCAAGGGAGGGTAGCCAATGTCTCCATTTGCATCTCGGAGGACCTCATTGCCCGAGTCCTCCACCTCTCACGTGAGGGTATCGCTCCCACTCACCCCTCTGATAGATCCGAGGCCCTTACGGCCATTCTAGGGAGAGTACCCGAGTCCCCTATTGAAGAGATCTTCGCAAATTAACTCTCCGCTGAGATGCGCCTTCTACTTAGCATTATTTCTCGCACCCTCTTCCCAAAACGGAAAGGTTTGATTTTATTTCTGAGAGAAACCTTGCTATTATGTTCCACATCCTACATGACATCCCTCTCAACTTTCCTAAACTCATTTACAGTCGTATTTGTGATCCCTTAGAAAAATCAAGATTGAGTCTTTCATATGGTATGCTCTTCACTCTGATCTTTAGGAAGTTTGAGGTCCCTATCCCTGAGGGAGAACCCTTCCGTTCACTTCGTTACACTCACTATATGGACGAGGGGACTCTCCACCGAATGGGATTCCACAAAGTTGAGGGTACATGGGTTAGGAAAAATTCTTCTGACATACCATCTGATCCCATTGCTCCTCACTCTATTACTTCTGACCATGATCCAGATACCTCCACTGGTCCTTCCACCTTCCCATCCATTGCTGGCCCTTCATCCACTATGCCACCGTTTGCTCCCTCTGATCATCCCTCCTCCACCTCTGGTCATTTCGTACCACAGCTGAGTGCTGAGCTGATCGATTCTTTGGTAGGGAGGATTGCTGGTGAGGTGACTGCCCAGTGTGAGTCTGCTTTTGAGAGGATGCATCACAGGATTAACGCTCTTGAGGAGAGTGTCAAGTCACTTGAGAGGAGCCAGCTCAGTCATCAGGAGAGCATCACTGAGCATTTCGAGAGCATCCTTGCCCGTGTGTCAGGACTGGGGCAGCCTGAGCAACTCGACATCTCCGAGTTTGCAAAGGAGGCCCCAATCCTGACGGGGAGGATGGAGGCTTCCTTGAGAGGATTGAGCGGAGAACATTAAGTAAGTGTTAAGTCGGATCCTGGGAGGGGCTCTATGATTGTATACTTCACCAATTGAACAATAAGAAAATGACCTCTGTAGGATTTGAACCTACGACATCGGGTTTTGGAGACCCACGTTCTACCGAAACAGTTGAAATTTGCTCTCAGCTGGCGACTTTTTATGAGCTGCAGTGGTCAAAATTCGATACTTTGATCGATGCAATGGAGAGGCTCCTACTTGGCTTGGAGGTCCGTTTTGGTGTGGGTGAGCCAGCGCCTCAGCCTTCTCCTCCCAGGCCTTCTGCTCCTCCGGCCAGAGCCTCCTCACCTGATCCATCATAGCCTTCATCATCGAGGTCGAGCTCGACTTCATTAGCCACTCAGGCACGACCATCATCATCTCGGCCGTCGTCTTCTACTCGGTCGGATCAGCGTGGACGACGTACTGCGCAGAGGAGTACTCGCCCTCATCCTCCCTCCCCTAGAGGATGATTTTGTATTTGCTGCGTAGTGTATTTTGTGTTGATTGTATGCATTTTGTGTTTTTAACACTATGTATCTCTTTACTGTAGATGTACTTTCTGAACATCTCTTATGTATTCAAATTTACAGTGAATGAAAAAATATATCCTTTTATCTCATTTACTATGCTTCTTGTATGTTTTGACTCCTTGATACTTCACCTTTTTGCTACGATGACAAAAAGGAAAAGAAAATATGATATATTGTATGTAAAGGGAATCACTAAACAAGAAAACATTTAAGCAAAATCTTCAGATTTTTTCTTCTATAATTAAGAACCTATGTTCAAGTTTAGAACACTAAAAGAAAATCTAGAAAACTTGAACAAAGCTCAAACAAAATTGAATGCACATGTTGAGGGGCAGAATCTGAAGTTCTAAGAAAGCAAACTTATTAAAGACATATAAGCCAAACAATTGATTGTATGATTTGAAGGCTTATACAATTCCAAATAAAAGAGGAAGCTTTAATTTCAGAGTTTACTAACTCATACCTTTCAATTTTGGATACACTAAATGACTAGACATTTGAATTCATTTCAAAATTTTACCTTGAATCATTCCTTGAATGAGTAATTCACTTTACAAATACTCAATGTTTTGTCATCATCAAAAAGAGAAAAATTGTAGAGTGATGGAGTATTTCCTAATGGATTTTGATGAGCTCAAAGCATTTGAGTATGTCTTATGTTGTTCTAATGAATTCAATCTAGTGTTTCAGGTAAATCTTTATGAATTTCTGTCTAAGTGCCTTGAGCTTTGGTTCAGAGTATTTTGGTTAAGTATTGAACTCTATTTGAACCAAAGTCTGCATCACGAGTCGACTCCTGAACTGTGCGAGTCGACTTCGGGACACTTGAAGTTTCTAGCACAAGCTCGAATCGACTCCGGGACTCTCCGAGTCGACTCCGCTGAGAATAGACAGAAAGACAGAAAGATGGATTTTAGACCCTGTTAGTGAGTTGACTCCAAAAGGTTGCGAGTCGACTCCGATGCTTGGCGAGTCGACTCTAGATAGTTCCGAGTCGACTCCAAAGGGTAACAGACAAAAAGACAGAACGATGAATTTTAGACCCTGTTAGCGAGTCGACTCTAAAAGGTTGCGAGTCGACTCCAATGCTTGGCGAGTCGACTCCCAGTTTGTCCGAGTTGACTTCCAGAGGAAAGCAGTCTGAAAGGCAGAGAATCAGTTTCGGAGATCCTGTGAATGAGTCGACTCCAGGTATTCTAGAGTCGTCTCCCAAGTCAGCTGAGTCGACTCCTAGTTTGGTCGAGTCGACTCGTGAGAGAAATACAAAAAGTTGGATTTCTGGAATCCTGAGAACGAGCCGACCCCTAAGTGCCCGAGTCGTCTCCAGCTGTTGGCGAGTCGACTCCAGTTTGGTCCGAGTCGACCCCAGGACAAGGCATGCACTTTAATTCAAATTTGGAACAATGGCCGAGTCGTTTCCAGTAAAGCGCGAGTCGACTCCAGTAACAGCCGAGTCGACTCCAGATCGCGCGAGTCGACTCTGATCCCAACGGATACATTGTCAGAATGTGCAGACGGATCAGAACGACTCTAATCTCCTCTCTAATGGCTATTTTTTGAAGAAAATTACTTAAATAGCTAGAGTGAACAGTAGTAGACAATAAGAGAGTTATTCCATTTGAGCATTAAAGGTTTTCAACTATCAAAAGCATCTTAAGAGCGAATCCAAGCAAAAGGAGGAAGTGAGCATTCAACTCAAACCAAAAAGGCTTCCTTCGCATTCAAAGCTCTACCGACTGTTCCCCATCCTCCGACTCATTCAAGAGAAGATTCAGAAATCGAGAAGCCGCACTTCCTCATCTCAAATCTGTTTGAGGGCTTCTAACTCAATCTTGTTTATATTATTTTATATTTGCTTTTAAGAAGCTCTACTTGTGAACTTTAAACTCTTGGTTTTTGTACTTGATTTAATCAGGGGATTGAATCAAGGGTTATAAGGTTTGTTGGTGAGCCAAAGATAAAACCAACAGTGTAAGGTTGTGGTTGGTGAACCGAAAAAAATCAACTGGGTTTGATTGTCACCCCGAAAAAACAATCGTTTGGTTCTAGTCGGTGAGCCTGTCAAAACCGACCGAGTTCGTTGTGATCTCATGAAAACAATAAGTTTGGTTGTGAGTTTGCAAAACAACCGGCTGTAATCCTAGGAATTATAGTGAACTTCCAAGTGCGGCTTGAAAAGTGGACGTAGGAGTAAGTGTTGGCTCCGAACCACTATAAACCTCTCTGTGTTTGTATTGGTCTTTGTCTCTTTCTCTCTTTTCACTCATTGCATCTAGTGATCTAACTAATCCACTTGCAATAGATTTAGTTAATCACTCACCTAATTTTTAATTGGTCAATATTTAATCAAAACCCAATTCACCCCCCCCCCCCCCTCTTGGGTTGTCTTCTTGGGCAACATATCAAGGAGTTGAAGAGAGTATAAGTGATGGAGACATTAGAGCCCCTCATTCAGATGATGAAATCAATTAGTTCCTTTTATTATTAGTCTAGTCAATTTGGTTAGTTGCTTTTGTCATTGGTCGAGTCGATTTGGTCATTTACTTTTGTGTTAATCAAGTCAATTGGGTTAGCTATTAAGTTGTGTAATTGGGTCGAGTGATTGGATCGATTTTGGTATGTAATCAATCGGTGGACTTAGTCAACGGATTGAGGGTCCAATTTTGGTATATCGTCAATTGTTTGATCTGATGCAAGGCCTATATAAAGGCCACCCCTCTCATGACTTAGGCATTGAATGATTAAATTAAAAAAAAAACCCTAGCCTCCTTTCTTTCTCTTCTTCTTCTTTCTCCCCTCTTTTTCTTCTTCTTCCTCCTTCCCTTATCTTCTTGTAGTGGTCTGTCATCATCTTGGTATCAGAGCAGACCGGCTTTGGCCCTGTTGCCAAAGCCACGATCCAGTGTTTTTTTCTTCTCTCTCTCTCGATTTTAACAAAAAAAAGAGGAAAACCCCTGTGGCAGTTCCTCCCCACCACCCGTCACCCCAAAACATAATGCCAGCAGCACTGCCAGTTTGCCCGTGCCGCCCACACCTGCCTGTGATGTGCCACTAGAAGCTATCGTCTGCCAGAGCCGTGACCAGCCAACGCCGCTCGTGAAGAACTAGGAAGGCCCGGTTTGTCGTCCCATCGCTCGTGCCTCACCGCTCGGAGAAGAGCCGTCCGCCACCATGACTGGCCGCCCCTCGCCGCGCCGCCCCGTGGCTTGCTCCGCCGCGACAACTCGTCCCCGCAGTCGCCATTGCGAGGAACGGCCTGTCCTCCCGAAACGTCAGGAGGTTGAAGAGCTCAGATTAATAGGTAAGTGCCAAACCCATTAACCCACGATCCGATAGCCTAGATCCAAAAAAAGAAGAGACGCATGATGACAGCACAAAAGTGTGATCTACGCATCACTTAATTTAGTATTACTGCTAACAATGATAAAAGTGTTGCATTAATATTATATTTTTTGTGGAGTGCAGGTGATTGTAAATCAAAGCTAAAATGTGCATTGGGTCCAAAAAGATGCATCACCGCAGGTGACCAACCAACTGCATGGGTCAACCCCAGTTGCACACTAGAAGGAGGTCAAGTTCAGCCGTCCAGTTCACTGCAACCAATTTCCAGCAGCCCGTGCATCCATTTGAAGGAGCCCGCGTGCAGCCCATCCTCCCGCGAGTGATCCACAGTGTCCGCGAGCCAGCGTCCATTCCTCCAACCGTCCATGTGTGAATCTCCCGCATCCCAGCTCCATCTCCTCCTTCATTCGCGAGCGTCTCCGCATCCATCCGCTTCTTCCGCGAGCCCGAGCGTATAAGCCCCAATCCGTCTGCATCCAAGCATCCGCGTCCACGTCCCAGAGCTAACTAGCCATCCATGTTCTAGCTCTCACGCGTTGGATCCCCCCGCACCAACTTTCGAGTCCACGTCTCGATCTTTCGGTTTAGCTCCCACGCGATCAACGTCCGCTTCGCCGCAGGTCCTGCATCCATGCTTCCTTCCGATTCATCCGCCTCTTCTGTGTTGGATCCGTCCGCGCGCGATCCAGCCATCCGGTCCATCCCGCATCCGCTTCCTTCTCCGTTCCAGCGTTCCAACCGATCCTAGCATCCTGCGATTTCAGCATCCACGATCAGCTCCCATCCGAGCGTCTTCCAGATCCGCATCTCATCCAACCATCTCCACGGCGTACCAAGCTCTGATATCTCTCATTCAAAAAAAAAACAGAGAGGCTGCCATTCGAAAAAAAAACAAAAGAGAGAAAAGAGAAGAAACAGGGGATGCCCTGTTACCGAAAAGAAAAAGAGAGAGGGATGCTGATGTTTGGAATGGGCTCTCATTCAAAAAAAAAACAGAGAGGCTGCCATTCGGAAAAAAAACAAAAGAGAGAAAAGAGAAGAAACAGGGGATGCCCTGTTACCGAAAAGAAAAAGAGAGAGGGATGCTGATGTTTGGAATGGGCGGCTAATTTCTTGGTCAAGGGTGATGGAAGAACCCTTGACTTATTGCTCTCATGAAGTAAACTCTGAACTTTGGTTTTAATTAATTTACATCTTTTCATATGTTCTGATTCTCTCATATTTATTTATTAGATAGATTTGTTATGGTTTATATTTATTGATGCACGAATTGCTCCGATATTTGATTTGTTGTAGATATAACCGACACGATGAATGCTTAGAAGTTGAGTTCATGTATTCAATCGATATATTTCATGATTAAAACTGTTTTATTTATTTGATCCTTAATCGAAAATTGTCGAGTTTATTTGTTGAAAGTAATATTATCAAGGGAGATTCCGGATCCCTAGCCATCTTCATGTTATCGAACTTAATCTATTAATTAGTTTCTCTAAACTTCTAAAAACCATCTAAAATCACATCTGAAATTACACTAATAATTCGTAAACCGCTCCCTGAGGAATCGACCTCGGATTTCCGAGTTTTACTGCTTGTGCGATTCTCCTGCACTTAGGAGAGCAATTTTGCGAACGCAACAAAGCATGTGACTTGCACGTGACGGGCCCGTAACGGGTATCGGGTCGGGTCAAACCTGATAACGCGAATCCTAACGGATCCGACTTTAAAAAAAAAAAATTTCGCATGTGACCACACGTGCCATAAAAAAAAAAAACTTTACACGTGACTTGCACGTGACCAAAATAAAAAAAGGGTCGCACCTGGGGGTGAGAAAAATACCTCTTTGTCTTCCTCTGTCGCCTGCCGCCCACTGCTGTCGCCGCCTTCGCCGCACCGTCAAGGCCTCCGCCGGGACCGCAGACGACCGAGGCCGAACGCCGTCAAGTCCCGACGACACCCTCCCCACCGAGCCGCACCTCCTGGCCGTTGCATCCGCATGTCGTTGCTGAGCCATGACGCCACTGCTCGAGGCACCTCCTCCCTTGCGGCCGACCACAACGCCGCCCGAGCAGACTGGCCATAGTGCCACCGCCACCCGAGCCGTTGCCCAAGCCGCAGGCCACCCGTTCTTCTTCTTCCTAAGACCAACACCGCCACCTTGTCGCGTCGCGCCGCTGCCGCGGCACGCCGTCACTTCCCCTTTCGACCACATTCACCTGAGATGCCCCCTCCTCTCCTTCATCTTCCCCAAGACCCAAACCCTGTTGCCCAGTAGATACAGCCCAAGAGGGGGGGGGGTGAATTGGGTTTCTTAAAACTTTTAATTAGTTTTGGACTTTTGAGTTAATTAAGCTAAGTTGTATGGATGCACAGTGGAATTTGAACTTAGCAATAGTTTGATTCTAATCTAATTAAGATTAAAACTATTAAGCAGCGGATTCAATAAAAGATTAGTCTAAGTTTGCCCAAGCATGCAATTCAATACAATGAATCTTAATGCAGTTTTATCAAATAAAACTAGATTAAACCATTTGAATATACTTGCAATTAAAGAATGCACGAATAAGAGTTAAGCAAGCAATTCAATCAGACATTTATCTAAGTAAGTAAGTGACGAAATTAAATAATAAAGAAGCATCACAAACACAAGAAAAGTATAGTGGTTCGGTGCCAACTGCACCTACGTCTACTCCCCAAGCCCTTTTAGAAATTTCATTATAATCCTCCTGATTACAGTGTGGTTGTTTTACGAATTCACAACCCAACTCGTTGTTTTTTTCGGAATCACAACGAACCCAAGTTGGTTTTCATAGGCTTACCAACCAAAACCTATACCGATTATTTTCCAGGTTCACAATCAACCCAATTCGTTTTCCAAAGGTTCACCAACCAAAATCTTTACCGATTGTTTTTCGGGTTCACAATCAATCCAGTTGGTTTTTCTAAAGGCTCACCAACCAAAACTTTTACCGATTGTTTTTCGGGTTCACAATCAACCCAATTGGTTTTCCCAAAGGCTCACCAACCAAAACTTTTACAAAGTCCAATTAAGGTTTGGGCCAAACCTTCCCCTAAGTTTCAGCAACTATAACTTGTTACAAGATAAGTATTGAAAGAATTAAAGTACACTAGAGTTAAGCTCAAGATGTAAAACACAAATGAAAAAGAACAAAACTTAGATTGGTGAAGTGGTTGATCTTTGAAGCTCTTCACCAATTTGTTAAGGTTGAGAATATGATCTTGAGGCTCTTGGTGGATGCTCCGATTGATCCTAACTTAAATAGCTCACTTCTTGCTCAAATGGTTGGCCTCTTTTGTAGATTTTGGCGTTATGCTCTCTTTTTTAGGATTCTTGAAGGATTTGATCTTATGGAGCTCTTCCTATCTTTGTTTGATGGTATTTTTCATGAATTTATAGTCTTAAGAATATGTGGGAAGCTTCTCCTAGTCGTTAGAGACAAAATAGAGCCGTTGGGAGTAAAAAACTAGATGTTGGAGCCGTGAAAAACTAGCTGTTATGCCTTTCAGCAGATTTGGAGTCGGCTCTTGCAGGCTTGGAGTCGGCTCTTGCAGGCTTGGAGTTGACTCGAGCTTACAGTCGACTCGGCTGAAGCAGGAGTCGACTCGAGCTTGTCGGGAGTCGACTCGAGCTCAGGCTCTTCAAACCTGGGTTTCTGTCTTTTTTGCGGGAGTCGGCTTGAGCTTGAGTTGGCTCAAGCTGGAGTCGACTCGAGTTGGAGTCGACTCGAGCACTGTTCCTGAAAATTATCTTTCTATTTTGACTAAGAGAGTCAGCTCGAATGAAGTAGGAGTCGACTTGAGCTCTATGCCATGGGACTCCAAAGTGCCAAGTCGACTCTAAACTTTCAGGAGTCGACTCAAGGAATGTTTTTTTTGATTTTTCTTTGAATTGCTCCTCCAACTTGAATTCTTTGAACTTGAAACTTGGGCCAATGAAGTGTAGCTTTCTTCCAACTTTTCTTGAGAACTTTTGAGGCCTTCTTATATTCTTCTAACTTGCTATGTTCCTTACAAAACAAATTACCTTTCTTCTTGCAACACAAATATTAGAAATTATACCACAAAGTTTTGTGATCATAAAAATCAACTCTAGGATCCACAAATCCACCTCTACTCCTCTCCACAACACACACCCGAGCCCAACACACCAGGACATCCGCCCCCTCACCCCTCTCAATCCATGGGCCAACAAACCCAACACTACAATCGAGCAAAATTCCCCCCCCCTCCCTTCCTTTCTACTCTCGGCCCAAACTTCATCAGGCCCACCCTGTCAACCCTCTATCCTTCGGCCCACTGCCCAATCCTCCCCTCCCTTTCATCAGCCCATCAGTCCGGCAAAGCCCACGCCCTTCTCCCATCTTCAATTTAAGGGCCCAACAAGCCTGATGAGAGCACAAAAGTGCAATCATCGTACCACCTTAATTAGTATTATAGTTAATTTTTAATAATAAAATTAATTAATTAACATTGTATTTGTGTTTGAGTGCAAGGAGTCCAAGAGACCCAATAACATTGGGTTTGAGCCCAATGCCCCGCAACTCGAGCTCAACAAATTCCCCAGCTGCCATGCAAGCATGAAATCCTGCGCCGTCCATCAGGTCACCTACCAAATCAGACCCGCATCAAGGCCCCGCGATCATTTCCTTCTCGGCCATCTGCCCAGCCAATCATCAACATCCCAAATAAATCCACTCCGTCCGCATCGTCAATGAGTCCTCCTAGCATCCCACGGATCACGCCGTCATCATAGCCGTCCATCTCGTGATCAGATCAAGCTCCCACGCATGTGAAGCATCCACGGTGACTTCCCAGCAATCTCCCAACGCCCATCAAGCCGTGATCTCCTTCCTCACGCTATCAAAATCCCAGCAGCCAGCCCATCCGTGTCTCAAGCCATTTTGGATTCCCAGCATCCACCGCATCCCCAGCTCCTTCCAATCCGGTGATCCCGCGTCGCTCCTAGCACCTCCTCCGTCGATCACCCTTCCGTGAAGCCAGCCATCATCCCGCAGCTAGCCCCCTCTCCCATGGAATCCAAGCCTCCCGTGATACTAGCAGTGGTCCCACGGCAGCCTCCGCCTCTGCACCGACGGATCCACGTCCTCCCGTTGATCCCGTGGCCAGCCGTGAAGCTTCCAAGATCTCTTCCGTGCCCCAGCAATTGGATCCCCCAAGCTCTTCCGTGATTCCGCATCCCCATTCCGAATCAGCTCCTCCCAGCACCCGCGGCGTCTTCTCGCCATCAAGGAGCTGCTCCAGCCCTGCATCCAAGGATCACGCGCCCATTGATTCTCCTCCCGGAGTCCTAGCAATTTTCCATCATCCACCGCGGCCGTAACAACGTTCCCAGCGTCTCCATCCGGATCCACCTCCCAGCATCCCGGATGACACGCATTCCTCCCCTAATCTCAGCACCCCGCGATCTATAAAAGAGGAGGAGCTCTGGGCAGTGGGGGAGAGTTTGGTGGGTGGTGGCCGGCTAGTCCAAGGAAGAACAGGGGAGAGGCCATCGGTTTGGGGAGAGAAGAAGGAACAGGGGAGATGGCTCTGTTTTGTGAAAAGAAAGAATAAAAAAATAGGAGAGAGAAAAAAGGGGAATTTTCTTGTTTTTCTTTCTTTGATTTTATGTTTTATTTTGTAAAAGGAGGAAGCATTAGGCTTCCAATCTTCATTTTACTATTGTAATTTTTCTTTTATGCAATTCATGTTTTAGGTTAAGTTTAATTCCTGCAGTTTATTTTATGCATTCAAGAATTCTTGTTTTAGTGGCAATATATGAAATTTTCTTTCATTCAGTCTATGTTCCAGGTCTTAATCTTCCTAAGCACTGTTTTCATCCATGCCAAAGTTTTTCTTTGAATAGTTAAATATTTTATTAAATTTATAAATGCTCCTCGATTCCAAGTATTTGTCTTTTAGTTAATTTCAATTAAAAAAATATTCTCCGGTAGACTAGATCATCCATCAACATCCTCAAAATAATGTTTTTCTTTTATCATTCAAAAATCAATTTCAAATCCGAGTGAACGTTCTAATTTTTATGCAACTCCAATCGCCTCCCTGTGGATCGACCTCTTACAACCATTATTCTTCGAGTAGAAAAGGTAAGAGTAAAATTTATTTAA
The DNA here is from genome assembly GCF_009389715.1 of Phoenix dactylifera. Classification (NCBI taxonomy): domain Eukaryota; kingdom Viridiplantae; phylum Streptophyta; class Magnoliopsida; order Arecales; family Arecaceae; genus Phoenix; species Phoenix dactylifera. The sequence continues at coordinate 414,595 of NW_024067800.1, forward strand.
ACTTTGTTTGTCGGTTCTAACAACGATCTGTTTAGCATATTTTTAGGTAAACAGGAATCGGACGAACATAATTTTGGCACCGTTGCCGGGGAGGCAAATCGAGAAGCAAGAATGATCACGAAGATCAAATCAAATTTTGGATGCCCGGAGTGAACGCACTCCGGTAGTAAGTTTTTATTTTTATTTTTATTAATTTTCCTTATTTTGATGATTTCTAGTTAATAATTTCGTAGTTATTAAATTCTGAAATTGGAAATTCGAAATTTAATTTTTTTTTCAAAAAAAAAGTAAAAAAAATTAAAATTCAAAAAAAAAAAGATAATTAAAAAAAATTGAAAAAATTTCCAAAATTCAAAAAATTTAAAAATTTAAATTCAAAATTGAATTCTGTGATTCGAAATTTGAAATTTAAATTAAAAAAAAAAGTTAAAAAATTAATTAAAAAAATCTTAAAAAAATATTATTTTTGCTAGTAATTGATAGGGTGCAATCCTCCGAGGTGATCATACCTCTATTGGGGCTCCTCACGGAGTAATCTCCGAAGCTTATTCAACGGGCATTCGGAGATTGACTGACGCATAAGGATTAGTTTTAGTTTACATTCAAGTTATTCCTATATTAAAAATTAAAAAAAATAACATAAAATTAAAAAAAAATTAAGAAAAATTAAAAAAATAAAAAAAAATTGCTTGCTCATTTAATCAGTACAACCTAATGACATTGCATAAACTTTAAAAAAACCATTGATTATTTGCTGCATTTAGTATTAAGCATTTGCATAAAAGAATTTAAGGGCAAAACCCATTAAAAAGATAAGGTCAGGAAGTCATTACCTATCCTTAGCCCAAAAATCACCACCTTGCATACATATCCTAAGCCAAATTAAATTAAAATCAAATTAGACGTTGGCCTTAGGGTTCAATTAGGCTCTTGGAAAGAAGCGGCTGAAAGCCACTCCAGTGAGAATTTAGTAATTGGTGATGTCTAGGAAAGTTTTACAACAGTGAGAACTGTTACGGGTATTGTGGTATCGGTGTATCCCTTCTGGCACCACCACACACCCCGGGACTTTTCTGGTCACTGGTTACTGGATTGCTTAACTGGTAAGCTCAAGCTTAATCTGAAAGGGAGATTAGGAGTTGTCTAATCTAGAGAGAATTTCAGGAACTTTTTAACCTGATAAATCTCTGTGCAACTAGATTTAAGAAGCTACTAAACCTCACTTAGTTCTAAGACTAATAGGGTCAAACTGTTGTGTGGTGTTGGTTGTGGTCATCTGTGTCTAGCCCTTCTCTTCTCTTAGGATTTCGTTCATTTTAGGAGTCAAATATAATGAAGTGTTGATAATGTATGCATGGTAGAAGGTCATTAAGGGATAAATTAACCCCATTTGATCCTGAGATTGACAGAACTTTTCATCACAACTTGCGAACTGTAAGCCAACCGTTAATCTCTACAATGGGTGAACACATTAGAACTTTAAATGAGTTGTTCGCACCCGCATCTGCTAGTCCCCCTACTTGCATAGTATTACCAATCAATAATGCAGCCCAATTCGAGATTCGGGCTGCAACAATAAACATGTTACCCAAGTTTCATGGGTTCGAGAGTGAACAACCCTACATTCATCTAAACAAATTTTTGACAATCTGTCAAACGTTTAGAAATCAAAACTTAGATGAAGAGGGTATTAAATTAAGATCATTTTACAAGCACATGCACGTCAATTGGTTTGATCGTCTTCAACTCTTGACTCGATCTTGATCCTCTAGGTCCAATTGTGATCAACTCCTTGATCCATCTTCAATCAACCCTTGATCTTGATCCGCGCATGTTGAGCTTGTTGATGTACATATCGATCAACCATCGACGTGCAACACACATCACAGATTACATCCCAGATTGCTTTAAAAATTAAATAAAAATAAAAATAAAATTACAACCCTTTTCATTGAGACACGCAGGTCTCTAATACATAAATTTAAGATGCACGCAGGCATCTGAAAATTAAAATTACATGCATCACAGAACATCGCAGAATATTTCAGCACATTCAAAGGGTCCATCCATGATCATCACCATACGCATCACATGCATAAAAAAATATTTTCAGATCTGTAATTTAATTGATTATTCCATCTCATGACTTGCTGATCATGCTAGATTTGACTCTAAACATTTGTAATCACATTATTAATGCATTAGAATCATTAATCTAAGCATCCATTAATTAGTATGCAGAAAAAATAGCAAGCTGAAAATTCTGCATACTTAATTTTCAGTAAGCATAATCCCTTAAATTTCAGATCTAAAATGCCTTGAAAAATTTAATTCTAATCTTAATCTACATAACCATGGCTCTGATACCACTGTTAGCATCCCTCATATGCCATGAAAATTTTGAAATAATTTTCAGATTGCAGCGGAAAAACATATGCGGGATCCGTTCATCGCATGAACGTATTTTAAAACCTTTCGTTTGTAGATAGATTAGAATTAAATTATTTTAAACTATTTTAAAATCATTAAGAAGATCAGATCTTCACCTTGTGCGGGTAGATGGTCTCCGCAAATCTGATTTATGTGGATTTGTAGAAGGTTCGTTGGAAGCCGCACACGCGTCCGGCCTCTACAGGTATCCACACGAGGTAGTGAGTCGATCGAAGCCTTTGGATCTCCCCGGGGTGCTAGCTCCCTTGCAGAGAAGACTAATTATGGCTGATATCCTCTCCTTTGAATCAACCTTCGATTGCCTTGAGAGGAAGAAGAAGAAGGAGAGATTTAGGAAGAGGAAATAAAGCTCTTTGCAGCCTTTTCTTTTTCTCCTGCGCTGGACCCAAGAAAGAGGAAGAAGAAGGCCACGCCACCCTTTCTTTTTCTCCCTTTTCTCTTGCAGCTGAAAGGAGGAAGAAGATGGGAGGTTGTTGCCGTGATCCCTCAAAAAGAACCATACATTTCGTTTGGGATAAGGATGAGCTCCTATTTTTAAGGAGCTCATCTTTATCCTTATAATTAGGCAGCAAGGAGGGGCTTACGCCCCTCCTTTTTCCTTCCACGTACTTCCCAAAGGGAGGGGCGTGGGCCCCTCCCTCTAGTCCATTTAAATCAGCCCCCACTTAATCAAATTAAGTGGGGAGGATTGGGTTCAATACTTGGGTTCAATTCTATTCCAAATAGAATTAGGTGCATGCATTTCCTTTTATTCCAAATCCTAATCCAATTAGAATTTAATTGAACCATGACTCTATTGAACTCTTCAATCCTAATCCAATTAGGAGTCATGAAATTAATTAGATTAAATTTAAAATTAATTAGGACTTAAGAAAATCCTAATCTAATCAGGACTTGTTCAAATTTCAGCCCTAAGACAATTAGGACTTTAGAAATCCTATTCCAAGTAGGACTCTAATTTAATTTAAAATCTTAATCCAATTAGGACTTCATGAATCCCACTCCAAGTAGGACTCATGATCAAGTTCAATTAATTAAATCCAATTAATTAAATTAAATTGCAATCCGATTGCAATTATTCCTTCTTCCAACCACTAACTCTTAGCGGGTTATCCATTTATCAATCTAATTGATTATTTGTGATTCCTAATCACATTCAACCATTGGATCGGTCATTACCTCTAATGTGTGTGACCCCATAGGTTCCATTCTGACTGGTAGTGAGACATATTATGATCTCTATCACAATATCATTGAAAACTCCTTTCAATGGGTTGAAACAATTCCAACTCAACTCACCAGGGATTATCGACCATCGAGATGATCCCTGTGAGTCTCACCATCCACCAGTGACACCTAGCAGTATGTAGTGGCCACCCAGCAGAATAGAATGATGAACCTCTAGGTGCAGCAATCGTATGATACAGTCCTTCTATCGTGGATCCCTACAGATCGGAGGTCATGGAAAACTCGTCAAACCCCGTCGTCTGTCATATGTCTAGATTTATTTGACTTGAGTTCAATAGTGAAAAACTCTTTCTCCACTTTATATTTCTGCCCTGGCCAAGGTCTTAGAACTCAGTCTAACAAATCACATAGGATCACTCCTCTTCTATCAAGGTCGATAGATTCCATATAAGTGCATACCCTACTCCTACAGTGAACTTACTGCAGCCAATCTACACTACAAGGACCCATATGGCTAGAGACCATGTATACGTGTAGTCAAACTACAATAACCTCACTGTGAGTAGCCGAAGCACCGCAGGTCAAAGGACCAGTCATACTACTGCAACATCAAGCAAGTCACTGACGAGTGGATAGACATCCAAGTGACTTCTTGTCTTGGTCACGCTCAGTACCCTTGTTCTCTAACAAGCACCTGCACTATCACTTCAGTGTCCCTACACTGTGGACTCGAGTCTCGTCCATCCAGAAGAAAAGTGATCTGTGCACTGATCGGATCGATCACCGTCCTCGTGATGATCCATTGATCAGGAGCATTTAGAAATTAATCACCAATGATATATGGCTCAAATTCTCAACTCTTGAGAATATGTATCATCATCTTATTAATTTCTTGGACAATTCATAGACACAAAAAAAATATGAATGAAAAAGATGCCCATTTATTATTCAATAATAATAAAGTCAAGTACAAATTTATGTCCTAGAAGTAATAATGTGTCCGCCAGATTGGCTTCTAGGGCATACATCTAACAATGAAAGCAGACCCAGAACTCAAAAATATCATGTCCAATCTGGTGACTGGAATGAACAACTTAAGCAAAAAGTTTGATGCTTTCACTGTTTCCACTAGCTCGAGTTCATACAAAGAGTTAAATTCCATCATGAAAGTGGATCACGAGTCACATAGTTTATGTATCTTGTGTAATAGTTCTGAGCATCTAGTGGAGTGTTGTCCTAGTTTACCCAACATTAAGGCTGAGCAGGCAAATGCTCTAAACTCATATAGTGCCTTCAAAAAGCCCACTCCCAATTCATTCAGCCCAGTCTACCACCCTGATAATAGGTTCCACCCAAATTTCTCATACAAGCAAAATGAACCTATTCAGCATCAAGGTGGTCCACCAGGTTTTCAGAAGAATTTTCCCAGGATAGTTCCATCACAAATAAACCAATCATTGGCTCCACCTATTCCTACTTATAGTGCCCCTATCCCTCAGCAAACTACATCATTAGAAGCCATGATGGCTAACATGATGAAGCAGCAACAAGACTTCATCTAACAACAACAACAGACCAACATGGCTCAAACCCAGACTAACCAATTTCATGTGCAAGCGATTGCAAAACTTGAGGTTAGTCTGAGCCAAATAGCTAACTCTCTAGGGGATAGGAAGAGAGGTGAATTGCCCAGTCAGCCAGTACCTAACCCTAGTAGACAACAGAATCAAGGGCCGAGGGGCCAGTTTCAGATTGATTCTAATGGAAACCCTACCCATGAAGTCCAAGCAATTACCACTTTACGGTCTGGCAAGCAAGTGGACAACAAAGTCCAACTTCCTGTGCAAGAAAAAGAAGAAAAGCATGAACCAAACCCCACCCAGAGAAAGGCACAAGAACAGGGAACACAAGGAATAGAGGAGAAACCAATAGAGACGTACACACCCAAGGCTCCCTTTTCTAGTAGACTACAAGACTCAAAGAAAAAAATCTCAGTACGATGAAATCATGGAAGTCTTTAAAAATGTTCAAATAAATTTACCCTTCCTAGATGCCATCAGACAGATCTCCTCCTATACAAAATTCTTAAAAGACCTAACCACGGTGAAAAGAAAAACCAATATTCTTAGGCAAGCTGTGATGGCGGCACAAGCCTCATCTCATATTCAACAACAGATTGCCCCAAAATACAAGGACCCTGGTTGCCCCACTGTTGAAATTAAAATAGGAGAAACCATCATTCGGAGAGCCCTATTAGACTTAGGAGCAAGTGTAAACCTATTATCCTATTCTGTCTACACCGAACTAGGTTTGGAAAAATTAAAGCCCACAAACATTACTTTGTCATTAGCAGATAGGACTGTGAAGTATCCCAAAGGAATTGTGGAGGATGTGATTGTAAAAGTTAATGAATTCTACTACCCTGTGGATTTTGTAGTCCTTGAAACTGAACCAGTAAAAAATCCAGAAAGTCACATCCCGGTGATCCTAGGTAGACTATTTTTGGCCACTTCAAATGTTGTGATTAGTTGCCGAAATGGAATAATGACTCTAGCCTTTGGGAACATGACTGTCTAGCTCAATGTTTTTCATAGTAGTAGTCAGTCAACTGAGATGGACGATTTGGAAGAAATTCATATGATTGAGAATATAATTAGCAGTTCTTTTGAAGAGTCGAGTTATTCCGACCCATTAGAAAGATGTTTAGCTAATTTTGGTCAAGATTGTGAGTCAAGTCAAGAGGTTAATGCATTGTTAGATTCCATTTCTGTGATGGATACTAGCAGATGGGCCACCAAGTTTGAATCATTGCCTATTTCGGAATCTCAGCTAGTGCCATCCAATGTCAAACCTCCACAACTAGAACTTAAAGACCTTCCCGAAAACTTGAAGTATGCATTTCTTGGAGAAAACATGACCTTACCTGTTATAATTGCATCGAATCTAACTAAAGAACAGGAAGAGAAGCTATTAAGTATCCTTCGGAAGAATCAGGAAGCTATCGGTTGGTCTATAGCTGATATTAAGGGGATTAGTCCTTCTGTGGTCCAACATAAAATCCATCTAGAAGAAGATGCAAAAATCTCTAGAGAACCACATAGGCGACTTAATCCAATCATGAAGGACGTAGTTCGAGCCGAGGTCATCAAGCTTTTAGATGCAGGGATTATATATTCTATTTTTGATAGTCAGTGGGTAAGCCCAGTTCAAGTCGTACCTAAAAAGTCTGGCATCACTGTAGTGAAAAATGATTATAATGAGTTAGTCCCTACTCGAGTTCAAACGGGATGGCGAGTATGCATCGACTATAGGAAGTTTAATACCATGACTAGGAAAGACCATTTTTCTCTACCCTTCATCGATCAAATGCTAGAACGGCTAGCTGACCACTCCCATTACTGTTTCCTCGATGGTTATTCTGGATATAACCAAGTTCTTATCGCACGTGAGGATCAAGAGAAAACCACATTCACCTGTCCTTATGGCACTTTTGCCTATCGCCGCATGCCTTTTGGGCTATGCAATGCACCAGCTACATTCCAACGGTGTATGATGAGTATTTTCTCCGACATGGTGGAGAAATTTTTAGAAGTTTTCATGGATGATTTTTCTGTATTTGGATCCAATTTTGATGAATGTCTGCACCACTTGACACTTGTTGTAGAACGTTGTAAAGAGAAAAACTTAGTTCTTAACTGGGAGAAGTGTCATTTTGTTGCCCAGATAGACAACCCAAGAGGGGGGGGTGAATTGGGTTTTTAAATTAACTTAGCTAATTAAAACTTTGTGGATGATTAACTAAATACTATAGCCAGTTATTTAATTAAAGCTAAGTGCTGTGAGTAATGTGTGGGGAAGAAGATGAGAGACAATGCACTACAAACACAAAGTTTTATAGTGGTTCGGAGCTAACCCTTGCTCCTACGTCCACTCCCCAAGTCTCACTTGGGAATTTCACTATAACCCCCTTGGATTACAGCCGGTTGTTTTGCAAGCTCACAACCGAACTTGTTGTTTTACGAGCTCACAACGAACTCGGTCGGTTTTTCTAGGCTCACCGACTAGAACCAACCCCGATTGTTTTCCCGGGCTCACAATCAAACCCTTACACTCGTTGGTTTTAAACCGGCTCACCAACCAACCTTAATCCCCTTGATTCAATCCCCCGATTGAATCAAGTAAATACACGAGATAGAAGAAAACAGAAAATAGCTTCTCAAAAAGCAGATTTAAAACAATATAATCGTAAAGGAGTTAGAAGCCCTCAAACGCTTTTAAGATGGTGAAGAGGTGTGGCTTCTGGAACTCCGGTCTCCTCTTGAAAGAGTGATCGACTTGAAAGCAGGAGGAGGAAGCTTTGAATGCTGGGAAGATGTTGGTGGAGCAGTAAATGCAGATCTTCCCTTTTTCTCGTTGAAGAGCACTTAGAGAGCTTGAAGACTTGAATGCTAGGAGTGGAATGTGTGTTCTCTGCCTTGCTACAGTCTTCTGTGGCTATTTAAGCCAACCCCCACGGAAACTAGCCGTTACTCTACTTTTTCTGGCCGTTCTGCACACTCTGCGCAGCCTGACAATGTGACCGTTGGTGGGTTGGAGTCGACTCGCGCGATCAGGAGTCGACTCGGCTGTAGCAGGAGTCGGCTCGAGCTTTTCCGGAGTCGACCCGGCAACTGTTCCCAGTTTGAATTAAAGTTGCCGTCTTGACTGGGAGTCGACTCGTCTTGACCCGGAGTCGACTCGCCAACTTCTGGCGCTGACCTGGCAATTTTGGAGTCGGCTCATCCTCTGTAGTCCGTGGATCCAAATTTGAATTTTGTCCACTTGAGTCGACTCGACTGTCCTGGGAGTCGACTCGAATCTCAGAGCCCGAACTCCCGATTCTCTGTCTTTTGGCTCATCCAGTCTTGGAGTCGACTCGAACTTCCTTGGAGTCGACTCGGCTCTCAGTTTCCGAAAGTTGGTCTTCTGCCTTTTGACGTGAAGCTTGTCTTGGAGTCGACTCGAGCTGTCTGGGAGTCGACTCGAATCTCAGAGGCAGTAACATGGTCTTCTGTCTGTCGATGGTCGCACAGTCTCGGAGTCGACTCGCGTACTGCGGGAGTCGACTCGAATCTCAGAGTCCATAAAACGCTCTCTGACTTTTTCTGTGTGTACCGCTGGGAGTCGACTCGCGTTCCACTGGAGTCGACTCGAATCTCAGACCTGAAAAACTGCTCTTCTGTCCTTCTGTCTGTTTTCAGTCGGAGTCGACTCGTACTGATCAGGAGTCGACTCGAGCTCGTGCCAGTGACCTTGATACGCTTGGAGTCGACTCGTGATACTCGGGAGTCGACTCGTATCTCAGACATTGGTTCATGCAGACTTCTTAACTTATCCAAAATGCTATGAACCAAGTCTAGAGACACTTGGACAGGATTTTCACTGAAACACTCAATTGAATTCATTAGTAATCACAAGATATACTCCAATGCTTTGAGCTCATCAAAATCAAACGGGGTTTTAATCGATCACTCCACAATCTCCCCCTTTTTGATGATGACAAAATTTTGAGTATATGTAAAATGAGTTGCTCAGTAAATAATGAAATAAACTCCATAAATGAATTCAAATGTCTGATAATTTGATTTATCCAAGTTTGAAAGGAGTGAAACATTAAATTTCGGAGTTAAAGTTCCCCCTTTCATTTGGAATTATATAAGCCTTCATATTCTGCAATCAATTGTTTGGCTTATATGACATTAATGATTTAGCTTGATTAAAATTCAGATTCTCCCCCTCAACATATGCATTCAACTATGTTTTGATTTTCTGAATTTCCTTTTAATGCTTTGAAATTTTTGAACTAAAATTTTTGTTTTTAGAGGGAAAATCTGTCAATTTGTTCTTGAGTAGGATTCAGCTAATCTCCGAATATCCCTTAAATAGATTCTGGAGATTACTCCGTTAGGAGCCCCAAAAGAGAGATAATGAGCCTCGAGGTACCGAATCCACTTAGAACAAATTTATGTGTGTTTTTAAGAGTTTATCGTTTTATTTATTTCCATTGATTTCTTTTACATATTTTTTTAATATTTCTCCCCTTTTACATATTTTATACTTACACATTTCTCCCCCTTTTTGTCATCATACCAAAAAGAAGGTAATCACACACAATCAATGGCACACATGGCACAGTCATTCATCAAATGGCACAGAAATGAAGATAAGATGTCTACTCATTGTATTGATATGAAGGTGAATACATTTGAGCATACAATAGGTAAAGCAAGAACAATACAAAAGAAGACAAAACACAACTCAAAATCATCTATGACCTCCTCGAGGATGTGGCTCCCCCTCTCGAGGATACATCTCCTCCTCTGGAGGATGTGGCTCCTCCTCTCGAGGATACATCTCCTCCTCTGGAGGATGTGGCTTCCCCTCTCGAGGATACATCTCCTCCTCTGGAGGATGTAGCTCCTCCTCTCGAGGATGTGACTCCTCCTCTCAATCGGCTCTGCTCCATGAGGAGGGCGACTGCCTCTGTAACATGGCCCAGCTGCGTGATAATAGACGTGGTGGCTCTGCTATGTGTAGTGGAGAGCTCAGTCACCGACGTCTGAAGCCCAGTCACCGAGGTCTGAAGTGCGTCCAGCTTGTCGATGAGCACATTCGACAAGCGCTCGGCCCCCTCGGTGGTGGTGTGCATGTCACGGCGGATGTCATCCCGCATCCTCCTCGTGGTGCTCGTGACCTCGCTCATGCTGTGGAACTGGGCCTGCACCAGGGTCCTAATGTTGTAGATCTCCTGCCGCACCTCAGCCGTCATGTCTGTCACGGCTGTCAAGGATGGGACCAATGCTGAGGATGGAGTGGGTGCAGGAGTGGGAGCTGGCACGGAACCTCGGAGCTCCCGGAGCAGCTCGTCCCTCAAATCTCGGACGATCTCCTGCCGCAGCTCCCGGAGCTGCTCTGGATCAATACGGACCTCCATAGATGGTGGAGCTGAGGAGGAAGGTCCGGCAGAGGTGGTAGGAGCAGGAGGAGTGGATGGAAGGTCTGGATGGTCTGGGGACTCTGGGTAGTCAGAATCTGGCTCAGGACTGGGTGATGGTCTGGTGGTCTGAGCGGTGAGAGTGGACTTCCTAACCCAGATCCCTTCTCTCTTCCGAAATTCCATCCTGTGCATGGTCCCCGTACCCAAGCGATCAGTCCATCGCAAGGCACGAGAGGGTTCCTTCTCAGGAATGAAAATTTCGTACTGCCTAAAGAGAAGAGTGAATAACATTCCGTATGGGAGGGAGAGCCTAGGTCTATCCAGGGGCTCACACATATACCTATAAATGAGCTTGGGGAAGTTGACCGGGGTGTCCTGAAGAATGTAAGACATAATAGCTAGGTCCCTCTCATTCACAAAATCAAATCTCCCTGTCTTAGGGAAGATGGACCTGGACAAAATGCTCAAAAGGATTCTCACTTCAATAGGAAGTGAGCTAGCAGATACCTCATCTAGGGGAGACTGAGGTGGATGCCCTAAGACGATCGTAAGGGCCTCAAATCTATCCTCAGGATGTGCAGGAGCCACCCCTACTAATGGAAGGTGGAGGATATGGGCAATGAGGTCCTCTGTGACACGCAATGGGACACCTAATACCGTGCCCTCAATACCTCCATCTCCCTGATGGACGGTACTGTAGAACTCTTGAACTAGGCCAGGATAGGTGGGAAGGTCCAAGGTGAGGAAGTACTCTAGACCCTGGGCTCTAAGCCTATCGCCTATGGTGAATCTTTCCCGGGAGAGATAGTCGAAAGTGACATACCTCCCGGAGGTGACGGCCTTCCCGGCCAACGGCCTAACATGAACCACCCTAGACGGGGAACGATCCGGAGGAGGTTGCCTCGCGGGATCGTGCCGCGCCTTGGAGCGCCGCTCGGGACCGGCCACGGGACGGGACCTCTTTCTAACAACTCCCTTGCGAGGCATCTTGACCTAAACGAGATGAAAACCTAGAGAACGAAGAAGGATCGATAGAGGAAGCTCGGGACTGACCTGAAAAGACCTAGGAACGGACGGAAACTCAATGTCCGGCGAAGAATCGACGGGAAAAGGGCTTGGAGACGATCGAGGATGACCTAGGAGTCGGCTCTAGGGCTTTGTGAACAGTGGCGGCTTGAGGAATAGTGTTTGCGAAACGACAAACCTAGGGTTAAAAAGTCGGATCCCGACTGCGAGTCGACTCCCCTGAGTCGCGAGTCGACTCGACCTCGAGTCGACTCTAGAAAATGCGCGAGTCGACTCTCCTTATGCGCCTGTAGACTTCGAGTCGACTCCCGACAATGTGCGAGTCGACTCCCCCTCAGCTGCCAACTTTGCGAGTCGACTCCCCCAAATGCGCGAGTCGACTCCCCCTTAGGAGCCGGCTCTGAAACTTGCTCGAGTCGTTTCTAACCTTGGCACGCACTTAAAAATCATGCTATAACCGTGCCAAATGAGGGAAAATAATCTAGTTGGGATCTGATTTGATGATCATTGAATGGAAACTCTATTTTAACCTCATTTTAACCATCAAAATCAATTAATCTAGTGGAAACTCCCACTAGGATGGGTCAATCACTCCTAATCCCCTCCTAAGTACACTGAACCTCTCTTCACTTAGGGGTTTTGTGAAAATATCTGCTAATTGATTATCAGTACAAACAAATTGGAGAGTCACATCACCATTCAATACATGATCTCTTATGAAGTGATGTCTTATCTCAATGTGTTTAGTTCTTGAGTGTTGAATTGGATTTTTAGTTAGGTTTATGGCACTTGTATTATCACAATTAATGGGGATTTTATCTTGTTTAATGCCATAATCTTCTAATTGTTGTTTAATCCACAAGATTTGAGCACAACAACTCCCGGCTGCAACATATTCAGCTTCTGCAGTGGATAATGCAACCGAGTTTTGTTTCTTGCTAAACCATGAGATTAGGTTTTCTCCTAGAAATTGACAAGACCCGCTGGTACTTTTTCTATCAAGCTTACATCCAGCGAAGTCTGAATCTGTGTACCCTATTAAGTTTAGGCTAGATTCTTTAGAGTACCACAGCCCTATGTTCTTAGTTCCTATTAAGTATTTAAAGATTCTCTTAACTGCAGCTAGGTGTGATTCTTTAGGATTAGCCTGATATCTAGCACACATGCACACACTAAACATAATATCAGGCCTACTTGCAGTAAGATACAGTAAAGAACCTATCATACCTCTATAAAGTTTTTGATCTACAGATTTACCTGATTCATCTTGGTCTAACTTACATGATGAGCTCATGGGGGTGCTGATTGACTTGTTTCCCTCCATATCAAACTTCTTGAGCATCTCCTTGATATATTTGGCTTGATTGATGAAGATGCCTCCTTCAGATTGTTTGATTTGAAGCCCGAGGAAGTAGTTCAGCTCTCCCATCATGCTCATCTCAAACTCACTCTGCATCAAATCAGCAAATTCCTTGCAGAGGCGATTGTTAGTAGCACCGAAAATGATATCATCAACATAAATCTGTACTAATAACATATCCTTATTTTTCTTTTTCAGAAATAATGTTGTATCTACATTTCCCCTAGAGAATTCATGTTCTAATAGAAATTTACTAAGTCTCTCATACCATGCTCTAGGTGCTTGTTTTAGTCCATAAAGTGCTTTGTTCAGTTTATACACATGATTGGGGTATTGATGATTTTCAAAACCAGGAGGTTGTTCCACATATACCTCCTCATTAATAAACCCATTTAGAAAAGCACTTTTTACATCCATTTGATATAGCTTGAAGTCCTTAGAGCATGCATATACTAATAATAGTCTAATAGCCTCAAGTCTAGCTACGGGAGCAAAGGTTTCATCAAAGTCTATACCTTCTTCTTGATTATAACCCTTTGCTACTAGCTAGCCTTATTCCTTATAACAATTCCATTTTCATCTAGCTTATTTTTATATATCCATTTTGTACCTATAATTGGATATTCAGAAGGTCTCTCTACTAGATCCCACACTTTGTTTCTAGTAAATTGGTTTAGTTCTTCTTGCATTGCATTTATCCAATTTACATCATTTTCGGCTTCTTCTATACGTTTGGGCTCAAAGTGTGAAACAAAAGCTAGATGGTTATTCAAATTTCTAAGGGATGCTCTGGTCCTAACGGGTTGGGATGGATCATCTAGAATTAGTTCCTTAGGATGCCCATGAGCATACCTCCAAGCTTTAGTTAGCCCATGATCCACTATAGGCTCTTGGTTTGATGATTCTCCTTCAATCAACTTTTGATTATCATCTTGTAATCCCATCTCATCTATCTTTTCTTCAAGTATTTCAATATCATCATCAAAATTAACCTTCTTACTAGATGAGATGTCACTAGAGTCATAAAAAACAACATGTATAGATTCTTCTATAACTAGGGTTCTTTTATTAAAGATTCTATAGGCTTTACTAGTTGTAGAATAACCTAGGAATATTCCTTCATCAGATTTTGGATCAAATTTCCCTAGTTTATCTTTCCCATTATTATGTACAAAACACCTACATCCGAAAACATGAAAATAGTTAACCTTTGGTTTTCTGTTTTTCCACAGTTCATATGGTGTTTTCTTTATGATGGGTCTTAATAGAACTCTATTTAATACATGGCAAGAAGTATTAATGGCTTCTCCCCAAAAGTACTTAGGGAGGTTACTTTCACATAACATCGTTCTAGCCATTTCCTCTAGGGTTCTATTTTTCCTTTCCACAACTCCATTTTGTTGTGGTGTCCTAGGTGCTGAGAAATTATGGGTTATCCCCTTTTTACTACAAAATTCATCAAATAATTGATTTTCGAATTCGGTACCATGGTCACTTCTAATAGCTATAACTGAGGACTCTCTAGCATTTGTTACTTCCTTATGGAACTTCTTAAACATAGAAAATGCTTGATCCTTATGCACTAGAAACATGACCCATGTGTACCTAGAGTAATCATCTACTATAACTAGACCATATTTATTTCCACCTAGGCTTGTTGTTCTAGTTGGACCAAATAGGTCCATGTGTAGTAATTCTAGAGGCCTAGAAGTAGAGACACATTTTATGGATTTAAAAGAGTTTCTAGATTGTTTGCCAAATTGACATGCTTCACATATTTTGTTCTTTTCAAATTTTAATTTTGGCAAACCTATCACGGAGTCTCTTTTAACTAGTTTAGTTATTGTGTCCATGCTTGCATGACCTAACTTACGGTGCCATAACCAACTAGCATCATTTTCTTTAGTTTCATTAACAACTAAACATTGGTTATGTTTTGTAAGGTCTTCTAGATCTACCACATATACATTTCCACGTCTCATCCCTTTAAAAACTAAACTATTATCATTAGGATTTGTTATAATACATAGTGATGGTTTAAACATAACATCATATCCTTTATCACATAATTGACTAATGCTTAACAAGTTATGCTTAAGACCATCAACATATCTAACATTATCTATAAAGGTAGAAGGGGTGATTTGAACTTTACCAATACCAATGATGTGACCTTGGTTGTTGTCTCCAAAAGTCACAGCACCTCCCTTCTTAGCTTCAAGGGTGAAAAATTGATCTTTATCACCCGTCATGTGCCTTGAACAGCCACTATCCAAATACCAGCAGTTTTTGTTGACTTTGGCTGCAAGACACTCCTACACAAGCAAATCATGTCATCTTAGGTACCCAAGTTTTCTTGGGTCCTTCATGGTTAGTCAAGTTGGTTCCTTTTGGAACCCATACCCTTTTATTTTTTCTTTTAGTTTTACTTTTTCTAAAATTACATGCATTTGCTTTATGTCCTACTATTCCACAACAAAAGCAAGTTATTTTCTTAATTTTAGTTTCCCCAGCTTTAACAAAGAAGTTACTAAGAAGTTTTTGCTTATTTCTTGGTTTATACCCTAAACCCGCTTTATTAAATACGGCTCGTTGATTATTAAGTATCATGTTTAACTTTTCAGAACTATATGTGAATTTTTCAACTAAGGGTTTGTATTTGTTTAGTTCTTTAGTTAATATCTGATTTTCGGTTTTTAGATCATTTAGCTCTTTAGTTAGATCCTTGTTTAAGACTTGTTTATGGTTTTTGAGATCTGAAAATTCCTTTGTTAGTTTCTCAATATCTTTCGTTAAGGTGTTAGTCTTCTTAATTAGGAGTTGGTTGCTTGTCTTAAGTTCTAGATTTTCTTTGGTGAGATTATCTTTATCCTTAATTAATGAATCATGCTTATGAATATAACTTTGGTTAGTTACTTTTAGTTCTCTGTTTTTAACATTTATATTCTTATACTCAATCATTAATTCATTGAACGCATCATAAAGTTCATCAAATGTAAAATCAAAATGCGTATCGGAAATTACCTCATTTTCGTTGGCCATGAAACAGAAATTGGCCTTCTCTTCTTGTTCTTCATCTGATGATGAAGATGATGCGTCGGAGTCCGATAGGGTGGTGACAAGTGCCTTCTTCTTCTTGTACTTACTCCCCTTCTTCAGTAAGGGGCACTCTGCTCTTATGTGTCCCGGCTTCTTGCACTCGTAACACCCAATCCCCTCATTTTCCCTTTCCTTACCTTTGTCTCTGCGGTAGGAATTTGAGGGACCTCTCCTTTGATGATACGTCTTCTTGTGGTTGATAAACATCTTGAACTTGCGCACAAGAAGTGCCTCACCACCATCTTCCTCATCTTCTTCCTCTTCACTGCTACTGCTGCAAGACAGGTCCTTGTTAGAAGAAGTAGATTTTAAAGCTATTACCTTTTTCTTATGGGAGGACTCTTCCTCGTTGTGTTGTTTCATGGTAAGCTCATGCGTCATCAGGGATCCAAGGAGCTCTTCAAGTTGAAGCTTGTTCAAGTCTTTAGCTTCTTGGATCGCCGTCACCTTGGCTTCCCACGACCTTGGTAGACACCGAAGGATTTTCCTGACAAGTTCACTGTTAGTATAGTTCTTGCCAAGGCTTTTTAGGCCATTGACAATATCAGTAAACCTAGTGAACATGCTTGTGATTGTTTCATTTGAATCCATTTTAAATAGTTCATATTTATGAACCAAGATGTTTATTTTGGATTCCTTGACTTGATTCGTGCCCTCATGGGTCACTTCAAGTCTGTCCCAAATTTCTTTTGCAGAATTACAAGTTGAAACTCTATTGAATTCATTACGGTCTAAGGCACAATAAAACACATTCATTGCTTTAGAGTTTAGTTGTGCCTTCCTCATGTCATGTTCATCCCAATCCGTTTCTAGTTTGGGTACCTTAACACCCTCTACATATGTGGATGGGATGTATGGGCCATTCACTACAATGGTCCACATCTCATAGTCTTGGACTTGGACGAATATTCTCATCCTAGCCTTCCAGTATGAGTAGTCGGATCCATTGAAGAAAGGAGGTCTTTGGGTGGACTGACCCTCAATGTGAGAAGATCCAAATGGGGTTGTCATTTTGATCTTTTAACTCTTGAGTGGAAGAGTTTTTGGCTCTGATACCACTTGTTGCCCAGATAGACAACCCAAGAGGGGGGGGTGAATTGGGTTTTAAATTAATTTAGATATTTAAAACTTTAAGGATGATTAATTAAAAACTATTGCAAGTTATTTAATTAATGCTAAGTGCTGTGAGTGATGTGAGAGGAAGAAGAGAAGAGACAATCCAATGCAAACACAGAGTTTTATAGTGGTTCGGAGCTACCCCTTGCTCCTACGTCCACTTCCCAAGTCTCTCTTGGGAATTCACTATAACCCCCTTGGATTACAGCTGGTTGTTTTGCAAGCTCACAACCAAACTTGTTGTTTTACGAGCTCACAACGAACTCGGTCGGTTTTTCCAGGCTCACCGACTAGAACCAACCCCGATTGTTTTTCCGGGCTCACAATCAAACCCTTACACACGTTGGTTTTAACTTGGCTCACCAACCAACCTTAATCCCCTTGATTCAATCCCCCGATTGAACCAAGTAAATACAAGTTATAGAAAGAAAGGAAAATAAGCTTCTCAAAAGCAGATGTAAAACAATATAATCAAAAGAGGAGTTTAGAAGCCCTCAAACGCTTTTAAGTTGAAGTAGAGGAATGGCTTCTTGAACTCCGGTCTCCTCTCGAATGTGTAGTCGACTTGAATGCTGGAGGAGAAGGCTTTTAATTGCTGGAAAGATGTAGGTGGAGCTGTAAATGCAGATCTTCCCTTTTTCGTTGAAGAGCACGTTGCAGAGCTTGAATCCTTGATTAGTTGGAGTGGAATGAATGTTCTCTGCCTTGCTACAGTCTTCTGTGGCTATTTAAGCCAACCCCCACGGAAACTAGCCGTTACACTGCTTTTTCTGCCCGTTCTGCACACTCTGCGCAGCCTGACAATATGACCGTTGGTGGGTTGGAGTCGACTCGCGCGATCAGGAGTCGACTCGGCTGTAGCGGGAGTTGACTCAAGCTTTTTCGGAGTCGACTCGGCAACTGTTCCAAATTTGAATTAAAGTTGCCATCACGACTGGGAGTCGACTCGTCTTGACCCGGAGTCGACTCGCCAACTTCTGGAGCTGACCTGGCAATTTTGGAGTCGGCTCATCCACTAAAGTCCGTGGATCCAATTTTGAATTTTGTCCACTCGAGTCGACTCGACTGTCCTTGGAGTCGACTCGAATCTCAGAGCCCAAACTTTCGATTCTCTGTCTTTTGGCTCATCCAGTCTTGGAGTCGACTCGAACTTCCTTGGAGTCGACTCGGCTCTCAGTTTCCGAAAGTTGGTCTTTTGCCTTTTGACGTGAAGCTTGTCTTGGAGTCGACTCGAGCTGTCTGGGAGTCGACTCGAATCTCAGACTCGAAAACTGCTCTCTGACTTTTCTTTGTGTACCTCTTGGAGTCGACTCTTTCTACCCTGGAGTCGACTCGTTGATCATTGGAGTCGACTCGCGCACTTCAGGAGTCGACTCGTTGACAGGTTCTGAGATGAGGCTTTCTGTTCTTCTTTCTGTTCTCAGTCGGAGTCGACTCGTACTAGTCTGGAGTCGACTCGAGCTCGTGCCAGTGAACTTGATACGCTTGGAGTTGACTCGTGATACTCGGGAGTCGACTCGAGTCTCAGACTTTGGTTCAGCAGACTTCTTAACTTATCCAAAATACTATGAACCAAATCTAGAGACACTTGGACAGGATTTTCACTGAAACACTCAATTGAATTCATTAGTAATCACAAGATATACTCAAATGCTTTGAGCTCATCAAAATCAAATGGGGTTTTAATCAATCACTCCACAGTATCAATTTTGAGCTGGACTAATTTGGTCATGCCACATCATCACACTTATTTTCTACCACATCAACCCTATTTGGTCTCCTTTAATATCCTAATCAGTGGATGTTTTAACATGATATGAGTACTTTCTTTCTAAGATTGTATATCATGTGCCAAAGAGCTAAGATTATTGGCATTACAGCATGCATGATATAGTAGGAGATAAGATTATAGCATGGATACTTTGTATGAATTGCTAATTACTAAGGTTAAGCATGTGCTAAAGAGCAAACTTTCAAACCTTGTACCTTATCTTTCAAAGGGCAAACTTCTAGACCTTTTACGATATCTTTGCCTTCTAGTTAAGATGTTGATGGCCTCAATGATGGTCGTTGGATAGGAATCAAGAGAGAAATCGAGATAGAAGGAGCGAATGGATGCTATAGATAAAGGATGCTAAACAATAATCTTGTTGGACAAGGGTCAGTGGACAACAATCTCGCCATAGAGGGATGTTGGAGTGGATGACGGGTGGGTAGAAGGAGATGGGTGGGTTAGGGAAGTAAGGGATTTTGCCCTTTCCACCAACCCTCATAATCTTGAGGGCACTTCCATCATTTTGCATCGGTGTCATGGACCAAACAAATGGAAGTGCTACATTCACAAAAATTGAAAAAGGTGCTTAAATGAAACTTTATATAGCCAAGGGGGTAAATGTGCAAAAGGGTCAAAGTTGAGTAGGTGTAATTGTACTTTTCTCTTTTATAATTTAGACACCAGCTAATATCTAATATATTTAAACATTTTTATACATACACAACAATATATTTGATTTTCTTTTTGGCAATTCTTCTATGAGTTTACTACTATGGGAAAGCCTAGTAGCTTCACAATGCATTTTATTTTGGGATTGGAACCCAAAGGAAACCCCCTTCTTTAAAGAGATTTTAGTTTTAGATCCTTCAAATTTCAATATTTCAAGAATTTTCAATTTGCATAGCTTTAATTCAGAGGGTAGGTGCTGTGTGGGTACATTAATGCACTTGTTTTTAAGTGTTGATGTTGTTAAAGTGCAATCTTGTTTAAATATTGTAGTGAGCCATGATGTTAAGTTGGCGTCACACTCTCATCTTGGTTGTGAAAATTTGAAATAACACTGGAGTTAATTGTTCTTCTAATTAATTTCTTTTCCTTCTTTAGTTGAAAAAGCTTGTCTTGATGAACCACTTCAAGTTTGAAGGATCTTATTATATGAGAGTAGTTGAACATTTGAATTATTCCTTTAACTTGTTCCTTTTGTAATGATATGCTATACTGACAAACTAACCTTAGTGAAGGAATTGCATTCTCCATTATCAGTATTGCATTCGCCCTTATTAGTTTACACATGTCAAGAGAGATACATTTTGACAATTTGAGCTCAAAGAGTGGAGTCCAAAGTCCATTAGATTTTTGTTAACCTAGAAAATGATCCTTATGAAGACATATATTTTGTTTCTTTGCAGTCATTGTGAAAATTTTCTTATGATTGATTAAATTTTAGGTACTATTTTGTAGATTCAATATAAATTATTTCTTTAGATTTGATTGATGTCTCATTGTGCTATGTTCTTTCTTACAACTAAATATGAATAACTGTAATGTAGGTCATTGTAATATGGTTGTCACGCCCCCGTCCCGAGATCGCGAGTCGGGGGTCGCGCCAACCGCCGCACACCCGTAGGAAACTCTCCCCACGAGCATGCAAGGCATCTTAACCAAATATCTCAATTATAAAAGTCTAAAATAATTTAACTGAATAAATGCAATCTTATTCCATCGACTAACTCGAGTCATAAAGTCTCACAGTTCAAAATACGCAGCGGAACAATAATTTACCAACATGCAGAAACCTAGTTCTTAAAATAACAAACCTTGCAATGTCCAACAATCATAATAAATGTCCAAGATAACATATCAACTTAAATAACCCTAATCTAAGATAACTTATGCCATAGTCCTTCTAGTCGCTTTCCCATTTTGGAACCCTAATAGACTAGTTCTCGGAATCTGTAAAATAATAAGAAATTGTATAATGAACTAGACAACCCAGTAAGTAATGAACACTCTAACTAGACAAATCAAGCAATAATATGTGAAAAATAAATATATACGCAGTTCCAAAGTACAAGTCAAATATTTCTTAAATTTATAAGATTCTTTTCACGGTTTCGAGATTCTTTCACATATTCAATTCATCTTATCGATCCTAGACTATGACCACATGTTCCCTGTGGCAGGGTCATCAACACCAACTAATCTTCTTACGGTGAGTTCCTCAGGACAGTCAATTGCCAACGTATCTGCCCCCATTGGCGGGGTCCTCAACATAGCCAGGTGTGTTAGCATCCCTCATATGCCATGAAAATTTCGAAATAATTTTCAGATTGCAGCGGAAAATCATATGCGGGATCCGTTCATCGCATGAACGTATTTTAAAAACCTTTCGTTTGTAGATAGATTAGAATTAAATTATTTTAAACTATTTTAAAATCATTAAGAAGATCAGATCTTCACTTTGTGCGGGTAGATGGTCTCCGCAAATCTGATTTACGTGGATTTGTAGAAGGTTCGTTGGAAGCCGCACACGCGTCCGGCCTCTACAGGTATCCACACGAGGTAGTGAGTCGATCGAAGCCTTTGGATCTCCCCGGGGTGCTAGCTCCCTTGCAGAGAAGGCTAATGATGGCTGATATCCTCTCCTTTGAATCAACCTTTGATTGCCTTGAGAGGAAGAAGAAGAAGGAGAGATCTAGGAAGAGGAAACAAAGCTCTTTGCAGCCTTTTCTTTTTCTCCTGCGCTGGACCCAAGAAAGAGGAAGAAGAAGGCCACGCCACCCTTTCTTTTTATCCCTTTTCTCTTGCAGCTGAAAGGAGGAAGAAGATGGGAGGTTGCTGCCGTGATCCCTCAAAAAGAACCATAGAGAGGAGGGGCCGTACCCCTCCTCCTTTTCATTTCGTTTGGGATAAGGATGAGCTCCTATTTTTAAGGAGCTCATCTTTATCCTTATAATTAGGCAGCAAGGAGGGGCTTACGCCCCTCCTTTTTCCTTCCACGTACTTCCCAAAGGGAGGGGCGTGGGCCCCTCCCTCTAGTCCATTTAAATCAGGCCCCACTTAATCAAATTAAGTGGGGAGGATTGGGTTCAATACTTGGGTTCAATTCTATTCCAAATAGAATTAGGTGCATGCATTTCCTTTTATTCCAAATCCTAATCCAATTAGGATTTAATTGAACCATGACTCTATTGAACTCTTCAATCCTAATCCAATTAGAAGTCATGAAATTAATTAGATTAAATTTAAAATTAATTAGGACTTAAGAAAATCCTAATTTAATCAGGACTTGTTCAAATTTCAGCCCTAAGACAATTAAGACTTTAGAAATCCTATTCCAAGTAGGACTCTAATTTAATTTGAAATCCTAATCCAATTAGGACTTCATGAATCCCACTCCAAGTGGGACTCATGATCAAGTTCAATTAATTAAATTCAATTAATTAAATTAAATTGCAATCCGATTGCAATTATTCCTTCTTCCAACCACTAACTCTTAGCGGGTTTTTCAATTTATCAATCTAATTGATCATTTGTGATTCCTAATCACATTCAACCATCGGATCGATCAATACCTCTAATGTGTGTGACCCCATAGGTTCTATTCTGACTGGTAGTCAGATATATTGCGATCTCTATCACAATATCATTGAAAACTCCTTTCAATGGGTTGAAACAATTTCAATTCAACTCACCAGGGATTATCGACCATCAAGATGATCCCTGTGAGTCTCACCATCCACCAGTGACACCTAGCAGTATATAGTGGCCACCCAGCAGAATAGAATGATGAACCTCTAGGTGCAGTTATCGTATGATACAGTCCCTCTATCGTGGATCCCTACAGACCGGAGGTCATGGATAACTCGTCAAACCCCGTCGTCTGTCATATGTCTAGATTTATTCGACTTGAGTTCGATAGTAGAAAACTCTTTCTCCACTGTATATTATTGCCCTGGCCAAGGTCTTAGAACTCTGTCTAATAAATCACATAGGATCACTCCTCTTCTATCAAGGTCGATAGATTCCATGTAAGTGCATACCCTACTCCTATAGTGAACCTACTACAGCCAATCTATACAACAAGGACCCATATGACTAGAGACCATGTATATGTGTAGTCAAACTACAATAACCTCACTGTGAGTAGCCGAAGCACCGCAGGTCAAAGGACCAGTCACACTACTGCAACATCAAGTAAGTCACTGACGAGCGGATAGACATCCAAGTGACTTCTTGTCTTGGTCACGCTCAGTACCCTTGTTCTCTAACAAGCACCTGCACTCTCACTTCAGTGTCCCTACACTGTGGACTCGAGTCTCGTCCATCCATAAGAAAAGCGATTTGTGCACTGATCGGATCGATCACCGTCCTCGTGATGATCCATTGATCAAGAGCATTTAGAAATTAATCACCAATGATACATGGCTCAAATTCTCAACTCTTGAGAATATGTATCATCATCTTATTAATTTTTTGGACGATTCATAGACACATAAACAATATGAATGAAAAGATGCCCATTTATTATTCAATAATAATAAAGTCAAGTACAAATTTATGTCCCAGAATAAATAATGTATCTGCCAGATTGGCTTCTAGGGCATACATCTAACAATCTCCCACTTGCACTAAAGCCAATCAGCCATATATCTAAGTCCCATCTTCTCAAGGTGGGCTTCAGTCTTC
The DNA here is from genome assembly GCF_009389715.1 of Phoenix dactylifera. Taxonomy (NCBI): domain Eukaryota; kingdom Viridiplantae; phylum Streptophyta; class Magnoliopsida; order Arecales; family Arecaceae; genus Phoenix; species Phoenix dactylifera. The sequence goes on from NW_024067800.1 coordinate 438,274, forward strand.
TGCTGACTTTGCTGTTTAGTGAGCGGATATGCCACATTGTCCGCGGAGTCTACTCTCTGTACCTCGACATATTTCTTCTCGAGATAGTCGCGTATGAGGTGGAAACGCCGCTCTATGTGCTTGGACTTCTGATGAGACCTTGGCTCCTTAGCGAGAGCTATGGTGCCATTATTATCGCAGTAGAGTGTGATGGCATCTGATGGCATTACATCTAGCTCTGCAATGAATTTCTTGAACCAGAAGACTTCCTTTGCAGCTTCAGAGGCGGCGATATACTCAGCTTCCATGGTAGAATCAGCAATGATCGGTTGTTTGGAACTCTTCCAATTTACCGTACCACCATTGCATAAGAACACATATCCAGATGTAGACTTTCTATCATCAATATCAGTCATAAAGTCTGAATCTGTGTATCCTTCTACCTTTAACTCCGATGCTCCTCCAAAGACTAAGAACAAATCTTTAGTTCTTCTTAAGTACTTAAGAATGTTCTTCACAGCTGTCCAGTGCTCTTCGCCTGGATTCGACTGATATCTGCTAGTGACACTCGCAACAAGGGCTATATCAAGTCGTGTACATAGCATGGCATACATGAGGCTTCCTATTGCAGAAGCATAAGGAATCCTGCTAATGCGTTGAATCTCTTCAGATGTGTTGGGGCACATCTTTTTGGAGAGATGAATCCCATGCCTAAGGGGTAATAGACCCCTCTTGGAGTTTTCCATACTGAACCTCTTCAGTACCTCCTCTATGTACATCTTCTGTGATAGGCCAAGCAACCTCTAGATCTATCTCTATAGACCTTAATCCCCAAAATGTAGGATGCTTTCCCAAGGTCTTTCATGGAGAACTCTTTTGACAACCAGACCTTGACCGAGGTTAGCATGGGAACATCATTCCCAATCAAGAGGATGTCATCCACGTACAGTACGAGGAACACGACAGCACTCCCACTAACCTTCTTGTAAACACACGGTTCCTCTTCGTTCTTGATGAAATCAAATGATTTGATTGCATCATTGAAACGAGTATTCCAGCTCCGAGATGCTTGCTTTAGTCCATAGATGGACCTTTGCAGCTTGCAGACCTTGTGATCTCCATCATTGGAAGTGAAACCCAAAGGCTGCTCCATATAGATATCTTCATCAAGATATCCATTTAGGAAAGCAGTTTTCACATCCATCTGCCATATTTCATAATCATGAAATGCTGCAATGGCAAGCAACGTTCGAATGGATTTTAGCATGGCTACAGGTGAAAAAGTCTCCTAATAGTCAATGTCTTCGCGCTGACTATACCCTTTCGCCACTAGCCTTGCTTTATAGGTCTCTACCTTTCCATCCGAACCTATCTTCCTTTTGTAGATCCATTTGCATTCAATAGGTACTATACCTTCTGGTGGATCTACTAAGGTCCAGACTTGGTTGGAATACATGGAGTCTATCTCTGACTTCATGGCTTCCAGCCATTTCTCAGAATCGATATCAGATATCGCCTCGTCGTAGGTATTGGGATCCTATACTTGTTCCCTATCTTCCATGAGGAACATTTCCTCGGTGTCCTCTACTAGTATACCTAAGTATCTATCGGGAGGATGGGAGACCCTACTAGATCTACGAGGTGGAGGAGGTACTATGTGTACTGGCTCTATGTGAATAGGTTCTATAGGATCCATTACTCGTTGCTTTTCAGAGACTTTCTCTTCAAGCTCAATTTTCCTCCCACTGCCTCTATCAAGGATAAACTGTTTTTCCAGGAAGACGGCATGTTGGCTCACAAACACATTGTGATCCTCTGAGATGAAAAAATTGTATCCTAATGACTCTTTAGGATATCCAATGAAACGAGCACTTATGTTCCTAGGCTCTAACTTGTCCGCCTGTAGTCGCTTGACGTGGGCCGGACATCCCCAAATCTTGAGATGACCAAGACTCGGCTTCTTACCATGCCATATATCATACGGTGTGGTAGGAACAGATTTAGAGGGAACTCTATTCAATAAATAAATCGCGGATAATAAGGCATCTCCCCAAAGAAACATAGGTAGATCAGTGAAGCTCATCATGGATCGGACCATATCCAATGGAGTCTGATTCCTCCTTTCTGACACCCCGTTGAGTTGAGGTGTACCCGGAGACGTCCATTGTGAGACTATGCCATTCTCCTTGAGATAGTCCCGGAATTCCCCACTAAGGTATTCTCCTCCTCGATCTGATCGAAAAACCTTAAGGATTTTTCCAGTCTGTTTTTCTACTTCATTTCTGAACTCTTTGAACTTTTCAAAAGACTCAGATTTGTATCTCATAAGATACACATACCCATATCGTGAATAGTCATCAGTAAAGGTAATGAAGTATGAATAACGACCCCTGGCTAGCACATCGAATGGGCCACACACATCAGTGTGTACCAGGGTAAGTATTTTAGTGGTCCTCCCCCATGTCCTACAAAGGGTAATCTAGCCATTTTTCCTTGAAGACAGGACTCACAAACTGGATATGACTCGAAAGTCAATGGGCCAAGAAGCCCATCTTTCTCCATTTTGTTCATTCTGTCCTCTCCAATATGGCCAAGCCTGAGGTGCCACAAATACTTCTGGTTTATCTCATCTCTGGATCTTTTAGATCCTATGGCACTCACTACTTGCTCAGACACATTCACAGACACATCAATATGCAAGTGATAGAGACTGTCAATCATGAAACCACGTGCAACTAATTTATTTCTAAAATAAATAGAATAGCAGTCTTTGTCAATGGTCAAAACATGACCATCCTGTGCTAAACACGAAACAGAAATCAAATTCCTGCTAGCAGCAGGGACATAATAACAGTCTCTAAGCAATAAACTAAATCCAGACGGTAATCGCAGAGGGTAGGTGCCCACAGCTACAGCAGCAACTCTTGCCCCGTTGCCAACCCGAAGGGTTACTGCACCTTCCGCCAGCCTCCTACTTTCCTTTAGACCCTGCATAGTAGTGCACAAATGAGCACTAGAACCAGAATCTATAACCCAACTAGAAGTAGAAGAAACCGTAAGGTTAGTTTCAATTACGAGCAAGTCTAACATACCTTCAGAAGGTGTGTCCTTTTTGTTCTTCAGGCTCTCGAGGTATGAAGGGCAGTTCCTTTTCCAGTGGCCGTTGACGTTGCAGTGGAAATATTTTCCTTTGTCATCAGCCTTTTTCTTATGAACTTCCTTCTTAGGCTTTTTGTCTTTCTTGTGCTTCTTTGCAGGCTTCTTTTTCTTCCAAGTAGACTTTCTCTTGAAACCAGAAGTCAGCTCAGCAGCCAGAACAGAGCCCCTTGAACCTTTCAAGGCCCCTTCAGCAGTTACCAACATGTTCAACAACTCGGTCTTCGTGCATTCAATTTTATTCATATGGTAGTTTACTATAAACTGACCAAATGAATCAGGAAGGGATTGCAGGATCAGATCTATCTGCAGTTCCTTATGCATGGACATACCGAGCTTCTCAAGCTCCTCGAGGTCCTTGATCATAGTCAGACAATGATCATGGACAGACTGCCCCTCGCGCATCTTTGCCTTGAAGAGCCTCTTGGACACTTCAAAGCGTACAGTGCGGCTCTGCTCACCATACAACTCTTGCAGGTGAGCCAGTATTTCCCTAGCAGTCTTTATGTTCTCATGCTGGCATTGAAGTTCGTTAGTCATGGATGCCATGATATAGCACTTGACCCTAATGTCGTCATCAGTCCACTTCTGATGCGTCTCACGCTGATCATCAGTAGGACGTGCTGGTAGCCTAGGGATATCATTCTCGAGCACATACCCTAGTTTCTCACAATTTAGAACAATTTTAAGGTTTCTAAGCCAGTCTTTATAGTTGGTTCCGGTCAGTCTGTTGGTCTCAAGGATTCGGGTCAAAGGGTTTGAAGCTGACATTGTAATCTGTAGAGAGTAAAGATTCTAGTTAGACTTTGTACTTGAACTTAATTTATTCTAGGGACTTTTAAAAAAAATATGCTCCCACTATTTTCTCGAATCCCTCATACTCCCCTGATGGAGAAACGAAAACCCTACGCGACTAGGATTTTTAGTGGGTACTGCGGTCTCACCGATTTACATGCCGCCTCACCTAACAGTTATTGGTGACATATAAATGGATGAGTGTACAACTCTTGTACAATGCTTCTCAAGCATATTGCAGTGGTACTTGGTCTCTAAGTGATGAAGACCTCACCTAACAGTTATTGATCCCATTACTTAGTTAAGTCAGACCCACCGTATAACCGCGGAAATAAAGTCGTCATTGGGTCCTCACCTAACAGTTATTGGTGCCCAACCCCACCTTTACCCCACAACATCTCATGTCTAATAGAGAGGTCCAGTCCCCCGATGCAACTTGCCCACTGTGTCCAGCCGAGACAAATCAACACCGAAAAGACCTTAGCAGCTCTACTACGGTGGAAGACCTATGGACTTAATATTGCATAATCAAGTCTTAGTGTTTGCAACTTGAGTTCTTCATAAGAGGTAATCGAACAATTGGCCAGGTAAGCAGGTGGGAGGTTCCCCTTACTCAGAGAGTAAGGTCCTAATTAAGTAACCACCTTATAGGCTTGCCTAGACACCAATTAGATCAATTAATCTAATATGACTAACTCATGTTGGTTCACCCTTGACTGATTAGGGAGGTTTCGATTTAGGTCTCACTTGATCGCGTATTCACATCTCATGCAAATATAAGTCTACCCGCATAGACATAAGCATTAAACATCCAGGCATTTATCAAAATAAAATTAAATGGTGATGATCATGGATCCAGGATGGGGTCATTTAACAAGCACATGCACGTCAATTGGTTTGATCGTCTTCAACTCTTGACTCGATCTTGATCCTCTAGGTCCAATTGTGATCAACTCCTTGATCCATCTTCAATCAACCCTTGATCTCGATCCGCGCATGTTGAGCTTGTTGATGTACATATCGATCAACCATCGACGTGCAACACACATCACAGATTACATCCCAGATTGCTTTAAAAAATTAAATAAAAATAAAAATAAAATTACAACCCTTTTCATGAGACACGCAGGTCTCTAATACATGAATTTAAGATGCACGCAGGCATCTGAAAATTAAAATTACATGCATCATAGAACATCGCAGAACATTTCAGCACATTCAAAGGGTCCATCCATGATCATCACCATATGCATCACATGCATAAAAATTATTTTTCAGATCTGATATTTAACTGATTATTTCATCTCATAACTTGCTGATCATGCTAGATTTGACTCTAAATATTTATAATCACATTATCAAAGCTTTAGAATCATTAATCTAAGCATCTAAAAATTAGTATGCAGAAAAATCAGCAAGCTGAAAATTCTGCATACATAAATTTCAGCAAGCATAATCCCTTAAATTTCAGATCTAAAATGCCTTGAAAAATTTAATTCTAATCTTAATCTACATAACCATGGCTCTGATACTACTGTTAGCATCCCTCATATGCCATGAAAATTTCGAAATAATTTTCAGATTGCAACGGAAAATCATATGCGGGATCCGTTCATCGCATGAACGTATTATAAAACCTTTCGTTTGTAGATAGATTAGAATTAAATTATTTTAAACTATTTTAAAATCATTAAAAAGATCAGATCTTCACCTTGCGCGGGTAGATGGTCTCCGCAAATCTGATTTACGTGGATTTGTAGAAGGTTCGTTGGAAGCCGCACACGCGTCCGGCCTCTACAGGTATCCACACGAGGTAGTGAGTCGATCGAAGCCTTTGGATCTCTCCGGGGTGCTAGCTCCCTTGCAGAGAAGGCTAATGATGGCTGATATCCTCTCCTTTGAATCAACCTTTGATTGCCTTGAGAGGAAGAAGAAGAAGGAGAGATCTAGGAAGAGGAAACAAAGCTCTTTGCAGCCTTTTCTTTTTCTCCTGCGCTGGACCCAAGAAAGAGGAAGAAGGAGGCCACGCCACCCTTTCTTTTTCTCCCTTTTCTCTTGCAGCTGAAAGGAGGAAGAAGATGGGAGGTTGCTGCCGTGATCCCTCAAAAAGAACCATAGAGAGGAGGGGCCGTACCCCTCCTCCTTTTCATTTCGTTTGGGATAAGGATGAGCTCCTATTTTTAAGGAGCTCATCTTTATCCTTATAATTAGGCAGCAAGGAGGGGCTTAACCCCCTCCTTTTTCCTTCCACGTACTTCCCAAAGGGAGGGGCGTGGGCCCTCCCTCTAGTCCATTTAAATCAGTCCCCACTTAATCAAATTAAGTGGGGAGGATTGGGTTCAATACTTGGGTTCAATTCTATTCCAAATAGAATTAGGTGCATGCATTTCCTTTTATTCCAAATCCTAATCCAATTTGGATTTAATTGAACCATGACTCTATTGAACTCTTCAATCCTAATCCAATTAGGAGTCATGAAATTAATTAGATTAAATTTAAAATTAATTAGGACTTAAGAAAATTCCTAATCTAATCAGGACTTGTTCAAATTTCAGCTCTAAGACAATTAGGACTTTAGAAATCCTATTCCAAGTAGGACTCTAATTTAATTTGAAATCGTAATCCAATTAGGACTTCATGAATCCCACTCCAAGCAGGACTCATGATCAAGTTCAATTAATTAAATCCAATTAATTAAATTAAATTGCAATCCGATTGCAATTATTCCTTCTTCCAACCACTAACTCTTAGCGGGTTTTTCAATTTATCAATCTAATTGATCATTTGTGATTCCTAATCACATTCAACCATCGGATCGGTCAATACCTCTAATGTGTGTGACCCCATAGGTTCTATTCTGACTGGTAGTCAGATATATTGCGATCTCTATCACAATATCATTGAAAACTTCTTTCAATGGGTTGAAACAATTTCAACTCAACTCACCAGGGATTATCGACCATCAAGATGATCCCTGTGAGTCTCACCATCCACCAGTGACACCTAGCAGTATGTAGTGGCCACCCAGCAGAATAGAATGATGAATCTCTAGGTGCAGTTATCGTATGATACAGTCCCTCTATCGTGGATCCCTACAGACCGGAGGTCATGGATAACTCGTCAAACCCCATCGTCTGTCATATGTCAAGATTTATTCGACTTGAGTTCGATAGTGGAAAACTCTTTCTCCATTGTATATTATTGCCCTGGCCAAGGTCTTAGAACTCTGTCTAATAAATCACATAGGATCACTCCTCTTCTATCAAGGTCGATAGATTCCATGTAAGTGCATACCTTACTCCTACATTGAACCTACTGCAGCCAATCTACACAACAAGGACCCATATGACTAGAGACCATGTATATGTGTAGTCAAACTACAATAACCTCACTGTGAGTAGCCGAAGCACCGCAGGTCAAAGGACCAGTCAGACTACTGCAACATCAAGTAAGTCACTGACGAGTGGATAGACATCCAAGTGACTTCTTGTCTTGGTCACGCTCAGTACCCTTGTTCTCTAACAAGCACCTGCACTCTCACTTCAGTGTCCCTACACTGTCGACTTGAGTCTCGTCCATCCATAAGGAAAGCGATCTGTGCACTGATCGGATCGATCATCGTCCTCGTGATGATCCATTGATCAAGAGCATTTAGAAATTAATCACCAATGATACATGGCTCAAATTCTCAACTCTTGAGAATATGTATCATCATCTTATTAATTTCTTGGACGATTCATAGACACATAAACCATATGAATGAAAAGATGCCCATTTATTATTCAATAATAATAAAGTCAAGTACAAATTTATGTCCCAGAATAAATAATGTGTCTGCCAGATTGGCTTCTAGGGCATACATCTAACAAGGTAAAGTTCAATTAGTTCACTATTTCATATTTCAGTCATGAAAACATGCAGTATCAAAACCAAATATCGTTCATATCTTAATTTCTTTCAATTTATCAGATTCAACTCAACAGCCAGAAACTATGACCACATGTTTCCTGTGGCAGGATCATATCACCGACTATTCTTCTTGCGGTACCCATGTATTAGCTCCCATTGGCAGGGTCCTCAACATAGCCCGACTGCAAGTCTGAATCTAGTACAAGTCATTATCTTTTCTTACATTATGTTCAGTGTTTCAAGCCGAAAAATATAATGTCAGAGCAATTAAATACAATTCGAACCAGAAGCAAATATGTTCAATCAGAATCATACAATATTCTAAAAATATACATATAATCCATGCATCAAATTCGTAATCACAAATAATTCGATTCGTAAAACAGATATTTAGTTTGCCGATAAATCTAGTAAAGAGGTTACATCACTTACCTTGCGAATGCAATCCATAACAAATCTAATTAATTCCGCAAATTTCTCGCAGAACCTAATATTCAAAAATTATATTCTTCTTTTAAAATTCATCACAACATATATATACAAAGACTTAAATTTTAATATCCTCCCATGGCTGGCCTTGCAGGAGTGCCTAGTACCCCGAGTTTGGGTTCATACCCATAAACCACCCCCTCTCTTTATTATTATATTTATTATTTTTTTTCTTTTCTTTTCTTTTCTTTTCTTTTCCTTCTTTCTTCTTTTCTCTTTTCTTTTTCCTTCTTTTCTTTTTCTTCTTTCTTCTTTCTCCCGACTCCTCTCTTCTCCTTCGGCGAAACAGGGGATCCATGACCCCCTGCCGCCCCCTTCTTCTTTCCTCTCGGTTGATCCCAAGGGCGGCCGCAGTGGCCGGCCTCGACGGCGGCAGGAGGCGGCGGAGCAAGTCGACCTCCCCCTGTCGACTGGCGATGGCGCACAAAGCCGATGGTGGAGCACTCGGCCGACCCATTTTTGGGATCCAAATCCGGCGATTAGCCGATTCCAAACCACAACACATCATGTCTAAGCCCTGAGAGAAGAGGAGAGGAAGGCTAAGGACTCTTACCTCCGCACCTACGAAGATCCGGCGCCTCTCTTCTTCTCCGGCGGCAAAGGAAGAAGAAGGCCGCCCGCGCCGTGGCTTCTCTCTCTCTCTCTCCCTCTCTTGGTGGCAACACGAAGAAGAATGAAGAGCTCCAACCCAAGGGAAGCTCGGGCAAGGCGGCTACCTCGGGTGGCCTCAAAGGAAGGAGGAAGAAGCCCTAAAAACAGGGCTTCCTTCTTCTTCGGGAGAGAATCCCGCTTCTTTTTTTTTTTTTTTGCCATCAGGTGCGACACACCGAGGCTAAAAGGTTTGGGTCTCACATTCTCCCCCCTTAAAATAATTTCGTCCTCGAAATTAACTCACTTAAGGCTTCAAATTTTGAAAGTATGGAAACATCATATCATTCTCGAGCTTCTAAACAATCCCCATCTCGAAATGCAACCTCACAAGATTTTGGCAAAATCATGGCATCTTAAAACTTAATCCTTTCCATCTATGATTCATAGCAAGTTCTTTTGATCTCTTTCAAAATAAGACTAACCTTCCAGCCTTGGATTAAAATGTCATAATTCTTCTTTTTCTTTTTGAAGAAGAAATTAATTGCTCCTGATTAATTCTACATAGAAATTTAATCGGTTAAATGTAAGTAGGAGAAAGCTTTAGTATCAAATGCTCCTCATTTTTTTTTCCATGATATAATGATCAACCTTTGTCTTAGAAAAACCTCAAGCCCTTTCAAAGCCAGATTAATAATGTTAGAATTAAGAATAGGAGATCCATGTTAAAACTTTCCAGATCTAAGTCCAACCAAGTAACCATCAATCCGTTAATACTAAATTTAAGATGCCCAAGATTCTTCCAAGAATTGTCAACAATAGAAAACCCCACTGATGAAAATTACATAGCTACCTTCAGATTATTCATAGAACCAACAACATTCTTCTCTACTAGAAGACTAACCTCAGTCTTCCAATAGTTCTACTTATCAATATAATTTCATCTTATCATAAGAATAAAGTCCAATACCTCCAAATTTGGTTCTTTTTATAGATGATGTAAATCAAACTTCTCTCTCTCATAAATAAAAATCAACATCTTAATTTTAAAAAAGAACATCAAGTTTCTTTGTCAAAATATCAACTACTCTTGATTAATCGATCTATCACAAGATTAGATCATAAACAACTCTAATCCACCCCTAGTGGAATATTCATCAAAGTCACTTGACAACCTCAAGTTCTTTCAAATAGAGGGTTGATATTAATTGAAGAAGTACAAGCTTCAGATTTAGGAGGAAAGAGGTCTACACCAAAATATTCCAGATCCAAAATCAAAATCATTGATCTATTAATTTTAATCTCAAGATGTTAATCATTTCCTTAGCATGACATAAAATTAAAGAACCTAAGATAGTGCAGCGACATCCAAAAATTCAAAATCAAATCAAGTCTTTTGTTATTAAAACTTGCCGAATTAAAGGGATAATACTTCTGACCAACTTAGAAAAATTGTTCAGACCACTACGCTTTCGCTGCACACTCTGATTCAAACCACCAAATTTTTTTTTTGAATTCACTAATAACTTTTTTAATCAAAATACTACCTTGTATTTTGAACTAAGGAGATCCAAAATTTTAATTTCCAAGTAAAGCCCAAAAAGAACTTTTGATTTCGTCCTCTAACTTCCCCCGAGTACATCCATCTAGACTGATCCTTGAGTCAATTGATACATTCAAAAACACCATATAGACTAGTTACTATAATTCAAAATAAATTGAATCTTTTTTTTTGTCAACTCAACTAGACGATTCCAGGTCAAACTCTTACAAGTAAAAACAACTAAAAAAATTTTCTGAACGCTCCACCAAGATAGAACACCTTAAATCAATAGATATAAGTAAGATTAACTCCGTCATCTCTCCTAGAGTTTTCTTCATCGAGATCTTTGACTTCCATCATAACCATGTAAGCCTCTAAAATTCAAATTCTTTAGGCAAATCTAGATTTTATAAGCATCCACAACAATATTGACAAAAATTCTAGTTCAACTAATAAATCCAAACTTTGAATTGAAGTTTCATATACATCACGTAGTATCCGATAGAGATCTATTATTTGGATCCAAATACGACAATTAAAATTATTAATGATTATTCCAAGATAAATACTTTACAATCTCCAATAAAATCAATTCTTCAATAAGAAAATAGACCTATTTGCAATATCACCCTGCACATTTTTCTTCTACATGCTAGTTTCATTCCTAATCCACATATAGGTTCAGACCTCAAAGAATATTCCAATCAAGCACTGTAAAAAGGTTTCATAGCCCAAATCTTAAACAACTTCATATAAATGGATCTTAATTTGCCTCTAAAAAAAAATTATCTTCAAAATTAAGCAATATCATAGTATACCTCCATATCAATTTTTGAGTTTACGAGTTCACTTAAATAATAAATAATCACAATGCATGATAATATTCCATGGCCAATCCTTTTGCACTTAATTTAGATCCAAATCTAACTAATTATAACTTGATTCATAGATTGCCCAACCTTCCATAATGTATCAAACCTCATAAGTAAATTCAATCATAATTTCCTAGTAACCTTCTCATACATAATCTATCACAAGGCTTAATAGAAAATCTTGAAAGTAGCTTACAATGCAATCGACATAGATTCACGTCCAATGCCCTTAGTGTTTACCCACCTACACTCATCTTATGTCAGATTCTTTGTCTTAGATTTTTTCGACTTATGCTCTAATACCATAAAAGTTGTCACGCCCCCGTCCCGAGATCGCGAGTCGGGGGTCGCGCCAACCGCCGCACACCCGTAGGAAACTCTCCCCATGAGCATGCAAGGCATCTTAACCAAACATCTCAATTATAAAAGTCTAAAATAATTTAACTGAATAAATGCAATCTTATTCCATCGACTAACTCAAGTCATAAAGTCTCACAGTTCAAAATACGCAACGGAACAATAATTTACCAACATGCAGAAACCTAGTTCTTAAAATAACAAACCTTACAATGTCCAACAATCATAATAAATGTCCAAGATAACATATCAACTTAAATAACCCTAATCTAAGATAACTTATGCCATAGTCCTTCTAGTCGCTTTCCCATTTTGGAACCCCAATAGACCAGTTCTCGGAATCTGTAAAACAACAAGAAATTGTATAATGAGCTAGACAGCCCAGTAAGTAATGAACACTCTAACTAGATAAATCAAGCAATAATATATGGAAAATAAATATATACGCAGTTCCAAAGTACAAGTCAAATATTTCTTAAATTTATAAGATTCTTTTCACGGTTTCGAGATTCTTTCACATATTCAATTCATCTTGTCGATCTTGGACTATGACCACATGTTCCCTGTGGCAGGATTATCAACACCGACTAATCTTCTTGCGGTAAGTCCCTCAGGACAATCAATTGCCAACGTATCTGCCCCCATTTGCGGGGTCCTCGACATAGCCAGGTCGAAGTTCAATTAGTTCACTATTTCATATTTCAGTCATAAAAATATGCAGTATCAAAACCAAATATCGTTCATATCTTAATTTCTTTCAATTTATCAGATTCAACTCAACAGCCAGGAACTATGACCACATGTTCTCTGTGGCAGGATCATATCACCGACTATTCTTCTTGTGGTACCCATGTATTAGCTCCCATTGGCAGGGTCCTCAACATAGCCCGACTGCAAGTCTGAATCTAGTAAAAGTCATTATCTTTTCTTATATTATGTTCAGTGTTTCAAGCCGAAAAATATAATGTCAAAGCAATTAAATACAATTCGAACCAGAAGCAAATATGTTCAATCAGAATCATACAATATTCTAAAATATACATATAATCCATGCATCAAATTCGTAATCACAAATAATTCGATTCGTAAAACAGATATTTAGTTTGCCGATAAATCTAGTAAAGAGGTTACATCACTTATCTTGCGAACGCGATCCACAACAAATTTAATTAATTCCGCAAATTCCTCGCAGAACCAAATATTCAAAAATTATATTCTTCTTTTAAAATTCATCACAACATATATATACAAAGACTTAAATTTTAATATCCTCCCATGGCTAGCCCTGCAGGAGTGCCTAGTACCCTGAGTTTGGGTTCATACCCGTAAACCACCCCCTTTCTTTATTATTATATTTATTATTATTTTTCTTTTCTTTTCTTTTCTTTTCTTTTCTTTTCTTTTTTTTCTTTTTTTTTCTTTTTTTTTCTTCTTTCTTCTTTTCTCTTTTCTTTTTCCTTCTTTTCTTTTTCTTCTTTCTTCTATTCTCTTCCGACTCCTCTCTTCTCCTTCGGCGAAACAAGGGATCCGTGACCCCCTGCCGCCCCCTTCTTCTTTCCTCTCGGTCGATCCCAAGGGCGGCCGCGGTGGCCGGCCTCGACGGCGGCAGGAGGCGGCGGAGCAAGGGCGACCTCCCCCTGTCGACTGGCGATGGCGCACAAAGCCGACGGTGGAGCACTCGACCGACCCATTTTTGGGACCCAAATCCGGCGATTAGCCGGTTCTAAACCACAACACATCATGTCTAAGCCCTGAGAGAAGAGTGTTAGATGTATGCCCTAGAAGCCAATTTTGGCTGACACATTATTAATTCTGGAACATAATTTGTATTTGACTTTATTATTATTGAATAAATAAAAGGCATCTTTTTCATTCATATTGTTTATGTGTCTATGAATCGTCCAAGAATTAATAAGATGATGATGCATATTCTTAAGAGTTAAGAATTTGAGCCATGCATCATTGGTGATTAATTTCTGAATGCTCCTGATCGATGGATCATCACGAGGGCGGTGATCGATCCGATGAGATCAGTGCACACATTACTTTCCTTATGGATGGACGAGACTCGAGTCCACGGTGTGGAGACACTGAAGTAATAGTGCAGGTGCTTGTTAGAGAACAAGGGTACTGAGCGTGACCAATACAAGAAGTCACTTGGATGTCTATCCACTCGTCAGTGACTTGCTTGATGTTGCAGTAGTGTGACTGGTCCTTTGACCTGCGGTGCTTCAGCTACTCACAGTGAGGTTATTGTAGTTTGACTGCACACATACATGGTCTCTAGCCATATGGGTCCATGCAGTGTAGATTGGCTGCAGTAGGTTCACTGTAGGAGTAGGGTATGCACCTATAAGGAATCTATCGACCTTGATAGATAAGGAGAGATCCTATGTGATTTATAAGACTGAGTTCGTAAGACCTCGGCCGGGGCAGATTGCACAGTAGAGAAAGAGTTCTCCGCTCTTGAACTTAAGTCGAATAAATCTTCACATATGACAGACGATGGGGTTTGACGAGTTGTCCATGACCTCCGTCCTGTAGGGATCCACGATTGTAGGACTGTATCACATGTTAACTGCACCTAGAGGTTCATCATTCTATTCTACTGGGTAGCCACTACATGCTGCTAGGTGTCACTGGTGGATGGTGGGACTCACAGGGATTATCTCGATGATCGATAAACCCTAATGAGTAGAGTTGGAATCGTTCCAATCCATTGAAAGGAGTTTTCAATGATATTATGATAGAGATCACAATATATCTCATTACCAGTCAGAATAGAACCTATGGGGTCACACACACTAGAAGTATTGACCGATCCGATGGTTGAATAGTGATTAGGAATCACAAGTAATCAATTCGATTGATATTCAGTTGAAGAAGGAACAATGAGAATTGATTAATTGGACTTAAAACACAAATCCTACTTGGAGTAGGATTCCTAGAGTCCTAATTGGATTAGGACTGGGAATCCTATTTGGAGTAGGACTGGGATTCCTACTTGGAGTAGGATTCCTACAATCCTAATTAGATTAGGATTTTGAATTCATTTTTGGATTCCTACTTAGAATAGGATTCCTAGAAATCCTAATTGGATTAGGACTTCGGATTCAATTAGAGTCCTAATTGGATTAGGATTAAAATTAAATAAGTCCTAATTGGATTAGGGTTTCTTAAGTCCTAATTAATTATTAATCTAATGAATCAACATGACTCCTAATTGGATTAGGATTGAAGGGTTCAATTGAGTCATGGTTCATTCAAGTTCTAATTGGATTAGGACTAGCATAGAACTTAATTGATTCATGATTTGGTTAAGACCTAATTGGATTAGGACTAAGCCATAAGAGGGACACCTAATCCTCCTTAGAGGAGGATTAGGCATCACAAGAAGGAGGGGATCACGCCCCTCCTCCTTCATTCTTTTGGTGCGGCATGAAGAGAGGGGGCCGGCACCCCCTCTTAGGAAACTAGTCTAGGGCTCCTAATTTGTAGGAGCCCTAGATGGCTATAAAAAGGGACAAGGGGCCGGCGCCCTAGACATATAGAATCCCTCTTCCTCCAAGCCGTGGCCACCCCTCTCCCTTCCTTCGTTCAGCCGCCATCAGCAAAGGGAAAAAGAAGAAGAGGCGTGCACCTCTTCTTGGCCTCCTTCCTTGGTTCCAACGCAAGAAAGAAAAGAAAGGCTGCAGGGGCTTCGTTCCTCTTCCTCTATCCCTCCTTCTTCTTCCTCCTTTCAAGCACATTCAAAAGTTGAAAGAAAGAGAGGAGATCAGCCATCAAAGTTATCTCTGCAAGGGAGCTAGCACCCCGGGGAGATAGAAAGCTTGGATCGATTCCTGCTTCGTGTGGATACCCGTAGAGGCCGGACACTTGAACGGCTTCAAGCGAACCCTCTTCTAAAACCACGAACTTCAGTTTGCGGTGATCATCTACCCGCACAAGGTGAAGATCTGATCTTCCAATTAGTTTAAAAGTTTTTAATCCTTATCTATCTACGAACGGTTTTTGAAACACGTTCATGCGATGAACGTCGATCTCGCTTATGCCGATTCCGCTGCCATCTGATTTTGTTTTGAAATATCAGCAGCATGGGCGGGTTCTAACAAAGAGGAGAGGAAGGCTAAGGACTCTTACCTCCGCACCGACGAAGATCCGGCGCCTCTCTTCTTCTCCGGCGGCAAAGGAAGAAGAAGGCCACCTGTGCTGTGGCTTCTCTCTCTCTCTCCCTCTCTCTCGGTGGCAACATGAAGAAGAATGAAGAGCTCCAACCCAAGGGAAGCTCGGGCAAGGCGGCTACCTCGGGTGGCGTCAAAAGAAGGAGGAAGAAGCCCTAAAAACAGGGCTTCCTTCTTCTTCGGGCGAGAATCCCGCTTCTTTTTTTTTTTTTTTTTTTTTGCCCTCACGTGCGACACACGCAAGGCTGAAAGGCTTGGGTCTCACAATAGTCAAGTTATAACATCGAACCACGGAAGGGACTTTTACAAAGAAAGGCATGATGAAGAAGTAATTCACTTACATTAGGTTTGGTTCATTGGAATGAGAGATGGAATGAAATAGGAATTAATTCTAGCTTTGGCCGTTTGCAATGTTTGATGTGACAATGAACTCATAAATCGCAATTCCTTCGAAATCACCATTCTTTCAATTGAACGAACGATGATTCCACTCTTTTATGGTACATCAATTATGATTTGCACTTTTACTATATAATATACTGATAAACGAGCATTGTGTAATGCATATTTAATGAAGCAATTTATCATAAAAATAAATGAAAATTATTAAATAGTGTTGAGCAAAAAAATAAAAATATGTTAGATAAAAGTTAAAGTCAAATAAATAATATATGAAAAAATATAGAAGGAAAATAAAGAGTATAGCATACCTTATTAAAAACTATAGTAAATAAAAAGGATTAAGATTATATATTATAGAAATGTAATAAAATAAAATTATGAAAATGTTAAATACAAATAAAAATAAAAGTACTAATTAATAGAATTAGAAACTAAAAACAAATAGCGTAAGAAGATTATAAATAGCAATAAAAGAGCAACACTACAAATAAAATAAAACAAAAATACTGACTAAAATAAAATAAATAAAATATATAATATAAATAAATAATATTCAATTGGGTGTGATGTATAACCATCTAAATAAAATATTATAATTGAATTGCTATTCCTTTTCTATTCTTTCCTTCCATTCGTACCTGAACAATGGAATAAGCATTGTGATTCCCATTCCCTCCCTGCTTTCCGTTACTATTCCAAATCCGATTCCTATTCCAATTCTTTTCGATTCCTGGAAACCAAACACATCCAGTTAGATTCTATGTAACATAATCACTCATCTATGATAATATAATCTGGATAACCATTTCATTGAAGAGCAATGCTACAAATTCTTTAATAACTATGCTAAGTATCAAGGGTTTATAATTAGGAGAAATAAAGTAATAATACATGACTCAAAAACCCATAAAATAATCCAACGACGTCTCATTTGCTTGAGTGAAGTTTTTCGAAATGAGAAGCACATGGCTGGAGTAGATTGTGAAGGAAAATAACAAGCTTTTACTTGATGTGACAATCTTGCACAAATGACCACTGGTCTTGATCCTAGCATAAGCAAATGGTATGCCTATGATTTTGAAGATAATCATAGTCATCACTTTACTGGAACAGAAGAAGTCCCATTTCTTAGATCACATCGTAAGATTGATGATGCTAAATTTTCTAAAAGGTTTTAGCTTAGTAGCTGTAGACATTCGTAAGAAACATTTTGGATTATATAGAGCACAAAGAAGGTGGCTATGGTAAATGATCTTTCCAACTTTCGATACCAAAACTTCTAAAATGAAGATTCTCCGAGTGGATGCTGGGAAAGAATTGACTTATATAAAGGTGTGTAGCAAGAAAGAACCAGATTTTTTTTTTTTTACAGTTATGAAATAGATTCTAAAGAACACTTGCCTAAGTTGTTTTGGTTTAATACTCGCTCTTGTCTTGATTACAATATCTTTGGGGATGTTATATTTAAAAGCACTTACTGAACCAACTAATACCCCATAGTTTTCATCCCTTCTGTTGGAACAAACAATCATCATAAAATCACAGCTTTTGGATGTGCAGTTGTTACTAGCGAGATTGTTGAGAACTAAAATGGTTGTCAATTAAATTTTTGAGAGCAATAGTTCAAAATATCCAAAGTCATCATCACAGATAGTAATTATGCAATGCACAAAGCAATCAAGAGCTTCTTCCAAACATAGTCCATCGTTCATGCAGTTGCCATATGTTGAGAACTTTGCTTGATCATGTATATGAAAAATTCCGACACTCTAACATCAAGAGTATAATGTTTATAATGTTTGATGGATGCACTTTGGATCCGTTTGAAAGTAAATTGAAGAAAGTCTTTGTGAAGCATGACGTTAGGAAAGATCATGAATATATGAAGAATTGTACAAAACATGGCATATTGGGCTTAGGCCTATCTCCTAGGAAAAGGTTCTCTTGGATATACAAGTAGCTGATGAATTGAGAGCCCAAACACTGGTCTTCACAGATATCTTGACCGAAAGATGCACTTGAAAGATATTATATTCCACCATGGCCTATGCGCCTTAAGGTTGCATTACAATGATGTTCATGATGATTACAGAGGATCACAATCCTGTCCTTTTATTGCGTGGAGTTACAAAAAATAGAGATGGATGCTGCAAATGCATATAGTACCCCAGCCACATTTGAGATTTTCTGGTAAGTGTGGTGGGACATAATTTGATTTCAAATGTTTCTATATTCTCCTCCCATAGAGATATTTATTTTAATAATGGTGTTTATTACAACTTAGAATTATGCACAATCTTATCTATATAGTATATACGATATTGGATATCACAGCTGCCACATATTGCATTCACAATTTTGTTATATCAGCTCAAATCAATCTCCAAAAATTATGGGATCTGATTGTAATATTCAAATTTAGTATCTGTATCAAATTATAAAATTTTGCTATTATATTATACTATATCTGGTCTCTAGTATTATTCCTATAATCAAGGGATTTTATTGTTGTATTCTACTATATATAGGGGCTTAACTTATATATAAAACACATTAGTGCTATGAATGGTACAAGGAATTCAAATCATATTTTCAATACAAATTTCTTATAGTATCAGAGAGGACTTTTTCTTGACCAGTCACCCCCTCTTTCTTGTTCTCCTATCATCATCCTCTTAGTGTTTGTTTTTCTTGGCCTTCTATTCTCCATTTGATAATCATGGTCTTTTCTTCTATTATTTCCAATCCTAGTAATCATCACCATTCTTTCTCCACCATTCAGATAACCCAGGCATGGTCCTAGTCTCTCAAGTCCCCATTAGTGACAATTATCCTCCATGGAGGCATACCATGAAGACTACTTTCTTAGCCAACAATAAAATTTGCTGTTGTTCATCAGTGGAGTCGGCTCGGGATTTTCTGGAGTCGACTCGGCTAACTGTTCATCTGAGCTTGCTTTTTACTCTTCTCTTTGAGTGAGTCGGCTCAAAGATTTCTGGAGTTGACTCGGCCACTGTTCCTCCGAAAATTGCTCTTCTGTTGTTTTCTCAGGGAGTCGACTCACTGTCTCCTAGAGTCGACTCGACCACCGTTCATCCGAAAATTGGATTTCTGTCTTTTTCTCGGAGAGTCTACTCGAAGCTTATCATGGGTCGGCACAACAAAATCCTGAGACGGCTCATCCAGCAATAGCTTCAAAAGGTCGACTCTTCAAACCCAAGGGTCGACTCAACAAATACAAGAGTCGACTCATTGAGGAATCCTGAAGCTAACTTTCTATCCAATGCTGAGATTGACCTAGGGTCGACTCTTGAAACATAAGGGTCGACTCATTGAAATCGGGGGTCGACTCTTTAAACACAAAGGTCGACTCGTGAAAAAATGTCTCAGGCAGCAAAAGCTCTCTGTGAAATTTGAACTACACTAAGGTCAACTCAAGTCTTGCAGGGGTCAACTCATTCACTGTGCCAATAGACACCTGTTGTGCCAGAGTCGACTCGAACCCTTCTTGAGTCGACTCAAGGACTGTTCCTTGACCATTAACTGATCGAGAGTGTTTTCATTTTAATCCTTAATAATTTATCTTGAATTATTTTGACATTTTTCTAAAACACTAAACATAACATCATTAGTACAATAAAACGTCCTCAATGGCTTTGTAAACATCAAAATCTCACAAGGATCAGCAAATCGGCTCAGATATTCGAGCATTCTGAGAGAGTACTATGCGGTCTGTGGTAGCAGGTCAAGCTGGCGAAGTCATTCATTTGCTTCAGCCTGAAGACCCACCTAGGGGTGAAGACAGTGGTCACTCGCATCTTGGAGATTGGGGAGCAGGAGGGCACTCTCGAGGCCAGCTCAACCCTTAGGCGATTGAGGCGGTCGCCTAAAGGCCCGGCCTAAAGAAGGCCCCTACTCCATACTCCATTCCCACATGCTTCTTCTTCTTCTTTTTTCGATAGCTTTCCTCTGCTCTCTCCATGCTTCCCATCTATCCAAAAGCCCCTCCCTTTCCTCTCCTCCTCTCTCTCCTAACACTTCATGTCCTGTTTGAACTGAGATATGAACTCCATGATTATTTTGAACTCTCAGCTTAACTATGTGATAAGGCTTAATACGTTGGCACTTTATTTGTCCAGCAAGGTTTATGTCATAAGAAGATGTCCGATATACCACAAGTAAATACGCAGTCCTAAAGGTCTTCGTCGCAAAATGATGCACGGCACATTGCAAGAAGATACACAGCATTATGACTCTGCTATAGAAAAAATATGGTCATAGTTCATGGTTGACGATATGAACTTGATGATTTGAAAGAATTTAAATTTATAAATGAAATTTAAATTTTGAGAAAAATTGAATCTAGCATGCATAATATTTTGATAATACTGCATACCTTAATTTAGTTTTGAATTAATAAATTCCCAACGCTTATTTTCTATAATAATTTTTTAAATTATTGCCTGGTTAATCTAGTTAAAATGTTCATTGCTTACTGGGCTATCTAGCTCATTATTCTATGTCTAACTATTTTAACAGATTTTGAAGACTAAGATAGCACGAGGTTATTGTTGCCCAAGATAACAACCCAAGAGGAGGGGTGAATTGGGTTTTCCAAATTTTTTGGACATTAATTTAGATGATAGATGTATGAGTAGTTTAACTTGTGTTAATTATATAAGTGCAGTGGAATCAAAAAGAACACAATGCAAACATACAAGAAGTATAGTGGTTCGGTGCTCTCCAAAGCACCTACGTTCACTCCCCAAGCATCCCCTTGGAAATTCACTATAATCCCGCGGATTACAGTTGGATTGTTTTATCGGGCTCAAAATCCAAAAACTCTATAATTAGTCTTACGGGATCACCAATAAAACAAAGTTTGCGTCTTGACGGGAAAAGGATTGACATAGAGTTTTCGCTTTTTAGATCAAAGGCTGGAACCGGCCCGGCAGACTACGCAACTCTTTGAGGTTACGAGGTGACGACATAGATTTACAATGGCTGATCCAGCTAAATCATTGGTTTTACGGGCTCACCAACAACCTACACTATTAGTTTTTTGGGCTCACTAACAAACCTTACAAGAAACAAGTAGGGAAGAAGTTTAAAGCTCCTAAATGAGCAAGTAATACAATAATGCACTTAAAGAAGAGGTAAGAAAAATATTTATCGCTTTGTAGATTGCTCTTCTCTTCTTTGCCAATGTTGCTTCACTCCTCAAGGAGTTGGTAGAGCTCTTGAATGCACTTGAAGACTGCTCAACCACTTTTTTTCAGAATTTGAATGAAGCAAATTGATGAAGAACACTTGAACTTTCTTTTCTCTTGAATACACTCTTGATTTTTGCAAAAGATGCTTTCCCCTGATGAATAATACCTCTTAAATACTTTTCCAACCTCAAATGGTCACTCCCTAACTATTGGAATGGAGAAACTAGCCGTTTCTAGCCGTTGGAGACTCAAATTGTACTTCTCTAGAACTAGTCGTTATGTTGTCAGTCGTGCTGTGGTCGACCTGAGCAAATTTAGGGTCGACCCAAGTTACTATTCCACAGACTAGGGTCGACTGATGTTTACTTGGGGTCGGTTCCAGCTACAGTGGGGTCGACTCAAGCTTGGCTGGGGTCGGCCCTCTCAGGAATTTCATAAGCTTATTTTTTTGTCATTTTGGGCTGGGGTCGACTCGAGCTACAGTGGGATCGACTCAAGTTTATCTAGGGTCGGCCCTCTCAGGATTCCAGAGACTTGCTTTTCTGACTCTTTAGGCTGGGTCGACTCATGCTTTCCTGGGGTCAACTCAAGCTACAGTGGGGTCGGCCCTGTCCGAAATTTCAGAGACTAGTTTTTCTAGCTCTTTTGGCTGGGGTCGACTCATGGTTTCTTAGGGTCGACCCAAGCTCTGTGCCTTTTATGCCAGAATGTGCCAAATTGTGCCAGGGTCGACTTCATTTCTTCTGGGGTCGACTCCATTTCTTCTGGGGTCAACTCCAACTCTGTGCCAAGTATTTCAAGGGTGTGCCACATTGTGCCAAGTCACGCCAAATGTATCAGGGTCGACTCCAAACTAACTGGGGTCGACTCTAACCCTATTTTTCTGCACTTGAAAGTTAGTTTAACATATTAAAGAAATAAAAAGATATTCCAATTAAATTAGGATGAATGGCACATTCAAGTTTCATTTTTTTAACTAACAAAAATACGAAAATACCCCTTATCAAGAAAACTTCATCCTTAGTTTGGTCAAACTAAAAATTAGATTGTAGGAGTATATCATAAATGTATCAAGATTGTAGGATGTATCGAGAATGTATCACTTCTCTCTTTCTTGAGTGTCTATTTACTTGATTAAGTTTGTTAATAGCATTAGCACTTCCATATGGCCTTCATGGTTTTGTAAACATCAAAATAACATTATGATTCTCAATCTCCTCCTTTTTGATGATTACAAAACATTACTTATTGTCGATTTGCCATTCATAAGAAAGATTTGATTTAACATCATAAGATGCTTTTGGTTCAAGATTTTCAAAATAATCAAATTTTGGAGTACGTATCAAAGAATCAAGAGCTCCCCTATCATAATCAAATTGATGCCAAATCTGTTTTAGCTTTACTCCCCCTTTCTCTTATGTTTCATTGAGTCAAAATTTTCAAGAATTTGTGCCAAATTAAGAGTTTTAAGTTATGTATCAAGGCAATGAAACTTTCTATAGTTGTGTGCCAAAAGCTTATGTATCATGCCTTCTAGAATATCTAGACTTATGCATTGTGAGTTTTCATGTTCCATAGGTTATGTATTATGAATTCTCATGTATCAAAATTTCAAAATTCAGATGTTTATTTAATGAAAATTCAAATTTGCATGTTGTCAATGTTCTCCCCCTTAAATATTGATTTCTCTTCTTATATTTGTCTCCTTATAAACTCTTCATATTTTTCTTTCTTATAGAGTCTTATAGAGT
Source organism: Phoenix dactylifera (assembly GCF_009389715.1). Lineage (NCBI taxonomy): Eukaryota > Viridiplantae > Streptophyta > Magnoliopsida > Arecales > Arecaceae > Phoenix > Phoenix dactylifera. The sequence continues at coordinate 461,509 of NW_024067800.1, forward strand.
ATCTTGCATATATTTCACTCTTATATGTTTCTACCTTTTCTTATATTTTTCTTCCCATTTTTGTCATCATCAAAAAGAATATGTAATACAAAGGTGCATAGTATGCCAATGACAAAGATCATAATTCAAAATAAGACATTGTATTTCATAAAAGCCAAAATTACAATGTTCTAGTAATCCAAAATGCCATAAAGGATAATATCGTTTACAATCAACAAAAGGCAAAATACATAGAGACTAGAATGACTCTAGGCACTAGTCTAAATGAGCTCCTGTAGTGCTATCAGTAGGCCTAGAAGCATCCAATGGCTGTGATCTGACTATAGATCTCCTAATGTAGGTGGCAAGAGGAGGTCTAGTCTAATACGACTGGGATGGTCTGTGAGCCTATGAACTGGCTGGCTCTGTGCCGAGACCTCTGACTCAGCTGCTCGAGCTCCAGAGGGGCTATGATACTCTCTATCTAAAGTAGTCATCCGGTCCGTGAGGCTCGTCACCGAAGCGGATACTCCCCTGATCTCAGTCGTAATACTATCCAACCAACTCATCATCCTATCGGAGAGACCCATCACCTAAGCTATTACTATCTCAGTCATCCTACTCCACTACTCCTTCTAGTATCCAGTAGGTGCAGAAGATGACGGTCCTGCCTCTGCATGTGATAAAGGATGGTCAGCAGGCATCTCGGGCTCTAGAATGGAGTCTTCGGGCTCTGGTACATCAGGCTCTGGTGCCTGTGGCCCTGCACCACCGCGCACCCAATGACCATTCAGCTTCTTGTAGCCCATGCGCACAAGTGATCGTGCAGTGTAGGTATCGGTATGCAGTAAATCTCTGGAGATCTCTCCAACTAGACAAATATCATACTGTCTAAAAATCAGTATGAGTACCATACCATAGGGTAAAGAAGCCCTCGCCCTAGTCACGGCCTCACGCATCTGTCTGATCATCGTAGCCGGAAGATTCAGGGGAATGCCCTGAATAACATGCTTCATAATCGCCATATCTTTCTCAGACACATGGTCGAATCTCTCACTCTTCGGAAATAGTATCCGACCTATAAAGTTATGAAGCAATCTCATCTCAGTAGAGAAGGAACTAGCTACCAGATCATCAGAGTAGTCTATCTCATCTCTCTCCATGATCATCTGTAGAGCCTTAATCCTATCCTCTGGTCTATCTGGTATAGCACCCTCATATGGGAGATGGAGTAGATGTCCTAGGCTCTCCTCAGTAACATGAATCTCAACCCCACGGACCTCGGACACGAGCCCTCCCATACCGACCCATAGGGTAGCATAAAACTCACGGAATAATCCTGGGTAGGTCTTTAGATCTAGGGAGCAGAGGTACTTCCATCCCTGTTGCTTGATCCAACCACTCAATCTAAAACCTTCTCGATCCAAAAATTCAAAGTTTATACGTCTACCTATCGTGACTGGTCTTCCCGCATATCTGGCAAGCAAAACCGAAGGGGAAGGCGGTTGGGAAGGCTCTGCTCGCGATTCAGCTCGTGGAGGAACTGTAGATGGCCCTCTATCTTGCAATTCAACTGTAGATGGGCATGTCACTCTCCTAGCTTACTTGGCCACCGATCGTTTGGGTCCCATCTTGACCTAATCTTCCTTCAGATTTGATCTACCGGCTTGGGAGAGGGTGGAATTAGATCTTACCGGCGATTGGAAGTGATTGGAGGAGAGGGAATAGGGTTTCTAGGGATTTAGAAAGAGTGGAATGCCCAAAACCTAGCTCACGGCCGGCCCTTAAAAATGAGGGACCCGCCATCGAGTCAACCCCAGCTTTTGCTTGGCTCGGCTCGCATGGGGTCAACCCCTCTGGGATCTCGGGTCGACCCGAGTTCAAACCCAATTTTTTTTTTTTTGATCTTTCAATTTTCTGATCCTTACCAAATTTTCAAGGGTCATGGATATTCATGAGAGGAATCTCTAAATCAATTATTTGACCAATGTTTCATAGGATTTAGGAGATGAGAGGAGCGTATCATGAAACATTTGTCCTTCTCTAAGCAAAGGGGTCACATACTTCTAATTCTCTTCAAGCATACAAAAGCTATCTTCACTAAGAGATTTTGTAAATATATCAGCCAATTGCTTTTTCATGCATACATGTTCAATATTTATATTTCCATTTTGCACATAATCTTTTATGAAGTGATATCGTATTTCAATATGTTTTGCTTTAGAGTGTTGTACTGGATTTTTGGTTAAATTGATTGCACTTGTGTTATCAGATTTTATGAAAATCTTATTAAGCTTAATTTCATAATCCTCTAATTGTTGTTTAAGCCATAATACTTGAGCACAGGAACTTCCAGCTGCAATGTATTCGACCTCAGCCGTTCACAGTGCAACTAAATTTTACTTTTTGCTAAACCATGAGACTAGATTAGCACCTTAGAATTGACATATCCCACTAATGCTCTTTCTATCTAGTTTGCATCCAGCAAAGTCAGCATCTGAGTATGCAATAAGTTCAAAACAGGAATCTCCAGAGTACCATAATCCTATGCTAGATGTACTTCTTAGATACCTAAGAATTCTTTTAACTGTAGATAAATGTGATTCTTTAGGATTAGACCGATATCTAGCACACATTCTAACACTAAACATAATATCAGGCCTACTAGCAGTAAGGTAAAGCAAGGATTCAATCATACCTCTATAAAGTTTAGTATCTATGTTCTTATCTTTTTCATATTTGTCCAACTTACTAGTAGAATTCATCGGAGTTCCCATTTCCTTGTAATCTTCTTTCCCAAACTTCTTGAGGATTTCCTTTGTATATTTAGTTTGGTGAATGAAGATCCCTTCCTTAGTTTGCATGATCTGGAGTCCGAGAAAAAAATTGAGTTCTCCCATCATGCTCATCTCGAACTCATCCTGTATTAACTCAGCAAACTCTTTGCACAAAGAATTGTCAGTAGCACAAAATATTATGTCATCTACATATATTTGCACTGCAAGAAGATTTTTATCTTTCTCTTAATGAATAGTATTTTATCTATATTTTCTCTATTGAATTTATTATCTAGCAAGAATTTACTTAGTCTATCATACCAACTCTAGGAGCTTGTTTCAAACCATAAAGTGCCTTATGCAATTTAAATACATGTTCGGAAAATTCATGATCTTCAAAACCAAGAGGTTGTTCTACATATACTTCCTCTGTTATGTAACCATTTAGAAAGGCACTCTTTACATCCATTTGATATAATTTAAAATCTATATAGCAAGCAAATGTAAGTAGTAATCTAATGGCTTCTAACCTGGCAACTGGGGCATAGATTTTCTCAAAGTCAATCCTTTCTTTCTGATTATAACCTTTAGCCACTAGCTTAGCCTTGTTTCTAGTTACTATTCCATTTTCATCAAGTTTGTTTCTAAAAATCCATTTGGTTCCAATAATAGTTTTGTTTTTAGGTCTTTTAATTAATGTTGATACATTATTTCTTTTAAATTGATTCAATTCTTCTTACATAGCTTTGATTCAATTTACATCATGTTTCACTTCTTCATAAGTTTTAGGTTCTATTTGAGATACAAAGGTAAGATAGTTATTAATGTTTCTTAGGTAGGATCGAGTTCTTACCCCTTGTGATAGATCACCTATTATTAAGTCTTTGAGGTGACCATGTACATACCTCCATTCTTTAGGTAGATCCTGATGCTGTGGTGAACTATGATCATCTTCCTTTTCTTCCTCACCTTCCTTTGATGTATCCTCTTGTTCATGATTCGGTGTATCATGAATGCTTACTTTCTCAAGCTCGAATGTTCCTGTATCATCATCAAAAATACTTTCCTTCCTAGAGGACTCACCGTTAGTTTCATCAAATATAATATTGATTGATTCTTCAACAACCATAGAGCTCTTGTTGAAGACTCTGTATGTCTTGCTAGATATAGAGTATCCTAAGAAAATACCCTCATCTGACTTAGCATCAAATTTACTTAAATTCCTTATGCCATTGTTTAAAGTATAACATCGACAACCAAAAACTCAAAAATATTTGACAATTGGCTTCTTATTTTTCCAAAGTTCGTATGGAGTTTTCTTGGTTATTGGACGAATTAAAACACAGTTTAAGATATGGCAGGAGGTGTTTACAGCTTCAGCCCAAAAATACTTTGAAAGATTTGACTCACATAGTATAGTGTGAGCCATTTCTACCAAGGCCCCATTCTTCCTTTCAACAACCCCATTTTGTTGAGGGGTTCTAGGAGCTGAAAATTGATGAAAAATTTTATTTTTATTACAAAATTCTTAAAAGTGTTGATTTTCAAATTCGGTTCCATGATCACTACGAATTGAGATTAAAGTGATGTTCTTTTTAGTTATAACATTTTTGTTGTTGGGGGCAGCAACTGTGCCGGAACCCACTCACACCGGCACCACCACCAACGTCGGACAAGCAAAGAGAGAATAAACGGATAAGCACTCTCTCGCTCCCTCAACACCGGACTCAAGGATCACCTCTTCGCTCCGCTACGAAGGGCAAAATATTACCCCTGGTATCAATAGGGTAAAACACTTGAGCACCGCAGCGAATTATCAAATCAAAGGAAGAAGAAGGAAGAAAATAGCAAAGCAAACACAAAGATGTAACGAGGTTCGGCTACAAGTAGCCTACGTCCTCCACCGCTCCAAATCTCACTTAGGATGAACTAATTACAGAGATAGCGCACACCCGAACGATCACAAGCGATCGCTCTACAAGGGATTCACATAGAATTCCCTTTGCACAAGAAGAAGGATCCCAATCCTCTTCTTCTCTAGAACCCTAGCCTCACAAAACAAACAAGAGTCTCTCTCAAAAATATTGGAATCATCATCTCTAGGGCTCTCATGAGTCCTATATATAGTCTCAAGACCATCAGATGATCATAGCCATCGAAACGCCACCAAAAATACCAAAGAAAACACATCCGTATGATTTCCCGTGAGCCCGAGTCGACTCGGCTGTAGTTCGAGTCGACTCTGGCTCGTCTGGACAAATCCTAGTATAACTGGCACGATCTCGAGTCGACTCGACTGTAGCTCGAGTCGACTCGACGATGCTTCGAGTCGACTCGACCAACCTTCGAGTCGACTCTTACAGTCCAGACAGAAACATGGTTTTTCTCAGTCTTCTGACGTTTCTCCTTCCGGGTCGACTCGACGAGACTCGAGTCGACTCGGCTGTTCCAGAGTCGACTCGACTGTAGCTCGAGTCGACTCGGACAGTCTGCCAGACAGAACTATGCAGAATTGATTCTCCTTCAATTCTCTTCATCACCAATGGTCTCCACATACCCCAACAATCTCCCACTTGGAGACCTTGGGTATATCCTCTTGTTGTTTGGCTCTCCTTTGTGCTCCCACTGAAAATGAATCATCCTAGTAAGATAGGTACGATGCCTCCTCAACGTCTTCAAGCATGAAGACCAGCAGAAGCTGAACAACTCCTCAGCTTCTCCACCGTGACGACCTTCATCAACATATCTGCAGGGTTCTGACTTGTATGAATCTTCTCCAACTTGACGAGTCCCTGCTCGAGCAATGACCTCACGAAGTGGTACCGTATGTCAATATGCTTCGTCCTCGAATGGAAAGCTGAATTCTTCGCCAGATGAATTGCACTTTGACTGTCTGAATATAACATGCAATCCTTCTGCTCCTTCCCAAGTTCCTTCATCAAGCCCTGAATCCATATTAGTTCCTTGCACGCCTCTGTGGCTGCCACATACTCCGCCTCCGTAGTCGACAATGCAACAACTGGTTGCAACCTGGAAATCCAACTGACGGCTCCACTGCCCAAGGTGAACAAGTACCCCGTCGTGCTCCTCCTGCCGTCCAAGTCCCCTGCCATGTCTGAGTCCACAAAGCCCTGTAACCGGATCTCAGAACCTCCATAGCACAATGACATGTGCTCCGTGCCTCTCAGATACCTTAGTATCCATTTGACCGCGCGCCAATGCTCCAAGCCTGGGCAGCTCATGAAGCGACTCACAACTCCCACTGCTTGAGCAATGTCTTGTCTCGTACACACCATAGCGCACATCAAGCTTCCCACCGCCGATGCATACGGGATTTTTGACATATTGAGCTCCTCCACCGTCTTCGGACTTTGCCCTTTTGAAAGCTTTAAGAGGGCACCCAGCGGTGTGCCAACAGGTTTGGCACCCTCCATGCAGAATCTCCTGAGTACTCGGCTGATGTACTCCGCCTGAGATAGTCTGAGGATATGTTTAGACCTATCTCTGCTGACCCGCATCCCAAGGATCTATTTTGCTGCTCCTAGATCCTTCATTGCAAATTTTCTTGACAGCTTTAGCTTCAATTTTGCAATCTCATGCATGCTAGCTCCTGCAACTAACATGTCATCAACATATAATAGCAAGATAATGTAAGATGTGCCGAAGTTCCGGAAGTAGCAACAGTGATCCTCCTGACATCTCCTGTATCCTATCTCAAGCATGTAACTATCGAACTTGAGATACCATTGCCTGGGCGCCTGTTTCAAACCATATAGGCTTTTCTTCAATTTGCAAACCAAGTCACCCGTGCCAGCTGCAACGTATCCCTCCGGCTGCTGCATATATATCTCCTCATCGAGATCTCCGTGGAGAAAGGCCGTCTTCACATCAAGCTGCTCTAAGTGAAGATCCTCTACTGCCACCATGCTCAGCACCGCCCGAATAGAACTCATCTTGACTACAGGAGAAAAGATCTCCGTGAAGTCGATACCTGCTCTCTGCTGAAATCCTTTTACAACCAGCCTGGCCTTGTATCGCTTCTTCCCATTCTGCTCTTCCTTCAGCCTGTAAACCCACTTGTTTGACAGTGCTTTCTTCCCTTTGGGCAGATCCACCAAATCCCACGTTTGATTCTGCTCCAATGACTCCATCTCATCATCCATAGCCAACTCCCACTCCTCCCTGGTATCAACCTCCAATGCCTCCGTGAAGCATTCAGGTTCGCCATTATCTGTGAGCAGCAAATAACTAAGAGTCCCATCATACCTTTGAGGAGGCTTTCCGTGAGTACTACGAGTGGACCTTCTTAGTTGTGGAGAGGGTGCTAAAACTTCAGGTTCTTGCTCTGACTGAGTCTTCTGACCAGAATTTGTAGACTCCTCTTCAGGATCCACAAAACACGGCTCAACAGGTTTTGTTTCTAATTCAGTGCTCTGCTGCATTTTCTCATTGAATACCACATCATTACTACGAATGATCTTCCTGTGTTCGGGATCCCAAAGCCGATACCCAAACTGTTGACCTCCGTATCCAACAAAAATGCACTTCTTTGATTTGGCGTCTAGTTTGCTTCTTTGACTGGAATCAACATGGACATAACTGGTACAACCGAATACTCGTAAGTGCGCCAAATCAATCTTCTTCGCTGTCCATGCTTCCTCAGGAATTCCAAATTCAAGTTTCTTTGATGGCCCTCTGTTGATCAAGTAGGCAGCAGTGTTAACTGCTTCCGCCCAAAACTGCTGCGGCAATCCAGCATGTATCCTCATACTCCTGGCACGCTCATTAATTGTTCTGTTCATCCTTTCAGCAACTCCATTTTGTTGTGGTGTTCCTGGAACTGTCCTCTGCCTGACAATCCCAGCCTCTGCACAGTAGTCCTCAAACTCCTTGCTACAATACTCACCACCGTTGTCCGATCTCAGGCATTTCAACCTCCTTCCTGTCTCAAGTTCTACCATCGCTTGCCATCTCCTGAAGACCCCAAATACCTCTGACTTGTGCTTCAAGAAGAACACCCAAAGCTTCCTGGTAGCATCATCAATAAAAGTAACATAGTACTGAGATCCACCAATGGAAGAAACCGGTGCAGGCCCCCACACATCCGTGTGCACGAGATCTAGCTTTTCTTGCTTACCTTCTTTGTTGAATGAAACACACTTCTGCTTTCCGAGAACACAATCCTCACAGAAGTCCATCTCAACACTCCTGAGACCCTGCAGCTTTCCCAACTGGTGCATCACCTCCAGTCCCTGATAACTCATATGCCCTAGTCTGCAATGCCATAACTTGGTGTCCACATCTGCTGCAACAACTCCAATAGAGTTCTCCGTGCCGTTGGCGACATAAAGTGTCCCAACCTTCTTGCCACTAGCCACCGTCAACGAACCCCTGGATATCTTCCACTGATCAGTTGTGAAAGTAGTCTTGTACCCCTGGCTCGCCAACTGTCCAACAGAAATCAGATTCCTCTGCAGTTGAGGCACGTGCCGTACGTCCTCAAGCTCAAGTGAAGATCCAGAAATCAACTTCACTTCCGCGCTTCCCCTTCCTTGTATGGTGCAAGGCTCTCCATCCCCTAGGTAGACTTTGCCGAAGTCTCCCTTCTCATATCCTCCAAGAAGCTTCCGTTGGGATGTAGCATGAAAAGACGCGCCCGAGTCTATCACCCAAGACTCGTCACAGGTAGATAAAGATAGAACGAGGGCATCCATGTCACCGTCTTCAGCAAGATTTGCCAGATCCTTGCTGACTCCTTCGGTGTGGTCGCCTTGCTTCCCTTTAGGAGATTTGCAGTCCCTCCTAAAGTGCCCTGATGAGAGCACAAAAGTGCGACCTACATGTCACTAAAATTAGTGTTATTGCTAACCGATAATAATAAATTCGCTAGATTAATATTATATTTGGATTTGATACAGATTATCATAAATTAGAAATAAAATGCACATTGAGTACAAATTTGACTTCAGAAGAATCCCTTCCCAGACCGATCCGGTTGAAGATCGAGTCGGGTCCAAATCGGGTCCAATTTTTCTGTACTTTTGGGAAAGAATTTTGGGAAAATCTAATTTGGCCATATCATAACTATGAGGTGCTGGGTGACCCATGACTTGAAAGACTTGCACTTGACCTCCAGTCAGAACAGATGACCCATGAGTCCGTGACGAACTCAGTCTGTCCGTTTACAAGCCAAATTTCATATCACACTATTTTTTTATCTATATGACTAATTGGACGGAACTTGGTATCTCCCAGCTCTCATCTCAGGAGGGCAAAGAAAGTCCCAGACCTTCTTCCAAAATCTAATTCCATTGCAGAAACTGACACATGACCCATATTCAGTTCAATGTTACAGCAAGGCGTGATCACGCCACCATCCCGCCGTCCACAACACCTCCAACTCTTCCCGGATCCACGGCAGATCAGCTCCTCCAAGCCACCCCGTCGATCATGCTTCCAGCGCTCCCACAACATCCAGATCTTCCATGATGAAGCAATGCCCGTTTCTCCTCCCAGCCGTCCATGGATCACGCCATCATCGCCTCCTCGGTGATTCCTCCAATCTTCAGCACCTCCTCCGCCTCTTCTTCCGCCCCAGCTACGGATCACCATCAGCTCCTTCCGCATTCAGTCCCCATCTTCCATGATCAATGTCTCAGGCTATCGCGCGACCGTCCGTCATCCCACGCGCGTCTCTTCCATTCCGCTTTCATCTCGGAATCCCAGCGGCCAGCTCCTCCTTCCCATGATCCCGCCTCACAGAGCGCCCCCCTGCTTCGTATGCCATTCCGGACATCCCGCCACCAGCTCTAGTGATCCCACGGCATCCTCGTTTCCGGATCAACTTCTCCATCCCGTGATCAAGATCCAGCGTCTCAGCCTTCCAATGGAGCCGTGTCCGTTCCGAGTCCGCCTCCTTTGAAGCCGATGATGCATCCCAAGATTGCTCCTCCCAGCATCCCACGCTTCAAGCCGCCGCGTCTGCAAGCGATCACGCGTCCTCCCTTCCCGTCCGCCCTCTCCTTCCTCGCGTCTGCCATCATTCACGCCGTGGCGATCTATAAGAAGGGGGAGAACGAGAAGAGGAGGGGGGAGCTCGGAGTGGTGGTGGCCGGCGGGTCCAAGGAAAAGCTCGGTTTGGCCAAGAACAGGGGATGCTCTGTTCTTGGAAAGAAAAAAAAAAGAAAAAGAAAAAGAAGAGTAGTTTATGTTCCTTCGTGGGAGAGAAAGGAATTTTCTTATTTTTATTTTATTTTTTTATTTGCAGAATAAAGTAGCATTAGGCTTCATGTCCAATCTTCCTTTCTACTTTTTGTAATTAGTTTTCTTTTCATGAAGTCAAGCAAATTCCTTTCGTGCAATCCTTGTTCTAGGTTCCGTTTAATTTCTGTTTTTTTTATGCAATACATTAAATGTTCCTTTATGCAATTTGTGTTCGCTTCAATCTTCTTGCCTTCATCCGTTTTAATTTATGCCAAAGCTTTTCTTTTCCATTAAATATATAAATGCTTTTTGAATTTAAGTACATGTCTTTTCGTTAATTTCAATTAGTAAATCATTCCATATCCCCAACATAATGTTTTGCTTTTATTATTCAAAAATCGCTTTTAAATCCAAGTGAACGTTTTTATTTTTAAGCAACTCCAATCGCCTCCCTGTGGATCGACCTCTTACAACCACTATTCTTCGAGTAGAAAAGATAAGAGTAGAATTTAAATTTAACTTTTGTCCGTCGGTTCTAACAACGATCTGTCTAGCATATTTTTAGTTAGACAGGAATCGGACGAACAAAATTTTGGCGCCGTTGCCGGGGAGGCAAATCGAGAAGCAAGAACGATCACGAAGATCAAATTGAATTTTGGATGTCCGGAGTGAACGCACTCCGGTAGTAAGTTTTTATTTTTATTATTTTGATTATTTTCAGTTAATAATTTCGTAATTATTAAATTCTGAAATTTGAAATTCAAAAAAAAATTTCAAAAAAAAATAAAATAAAATATAAAAAATATTTCAAAATTCAAAAATTCAAAAATTTAAATTCAAAATTTGAATTCTGAAATTCGAAATTTGAAATTTAAATTTAAATTTAAAAAAATATATTAAAAAAAATTCAAAAAAAATAATAAAAAAAAAATTTAAAAAAAAAATCTATATTATTTTTGCTAGTAATTGATAAGGCGCAATCCCCCGAGGTGATCATACCTCTATTGGGACTCCTCACGGAGTAATCTCCAGAGCTTATTCAACGGGCATTCGGAGATTGACTGACGCATAAGAATTTTGTTTAGTTTACATTCAAGTTATTGCTATATAAAAAAATAATAAAAAAAATAATAAATAAAAATAAAAAAATTATATAAAAAAATAAAAATAAAAAAAAATTATTGATTGCTCATTTAATCAATACAACCTAATGACATTGCATAAACTTTAAAAAAAATATTGATTATTTGCTGCATTTAGTATTAAGCATTTGCATAAAGTAATTAAGGGCAAAACCCATTAAAAAGATAAGGTCGGGAAGTCATTACCTGTCCTTAGCCCAAAAATCACCACCTTGCATACTTATCCTAAGCCAAATTAAATTAAAATCAAATTAGACGTTGGCCTTAGGGTTTTCGAGCTCAATTAGGCTCTTGGAAAGAAGCGGCTGAAAGCCACTCCAGTGAGAATTTAGTAATTGGTGATGTCTAGAAAAGTTTTACAACAGTGAGAACTGTTACGGGTATTGTGGTATCGGTGTATTCCTTCTGGCACCACCACACACCCGGGGACTTTCCTGGTCACTGGTTACTGGATCACTTAACTGGTAAGCTCAAGCTTAATCTGAAAGGGAGATTAGGAGCTGTCTAATCTAGAGAGAATTTCAGGAACTTTTTTAACCTGATAAGTCTCTGTGCAACTAGATTTAAGAAGCTACTAAACTTCACTTAGTTCTAAGACTAATAGGATCAAATTGTTGTGTGGTGTTGGTTGTGGTCAGCTGTGTCTAGCCCTTCTTTTCTTTTAGGATTTCGTTTAGGAGTCGAGTCTAATTAAGTTGTGAATAATATATGCATGGTAGAAAATCATTAAGGGGTAAGTTAACACCATTTAACCCAGAGGTTGGAAAAAAGTATCGTCACATCCGACGAATTATTGATCAACTACCAATCTCTACAATGGGTGATCATATTAAAACCCTGAATGAGTTATTCGCTCCTGCATCCGCTAGTCCACCTACAGTGTTGCCAATAAATAACGCAGCCCAATTTGAAATTCAGGCTGCGACAATAAATATGCTACCCAAATTCCATGGGTTTTAAAGGGAGGCAACCCAACATATAAATATTATAAAAAAATAATAAATAATAATAAAAAAAATCAAAAAAAAATGCAGGTTTGTCCATATTGTCACTTTTCCCACCCATATCAGGTAACTTCTCCTCTATCCTATTACTGCTTTAAATTTTCTTTAACATTGAGGACAATGTTAGATTTAGGTATGGGGGTGAGAATATTTTTGATTTTTTATGCCAAAAAAAAATTAAAATTAAAAAAAAAGGGAGTTCAAATTTTTAACTCAAACTCTAATCTTTTTGGCTGTACAAACTAGGAATTGCTTTGACAATAGCTTTGAGTTAAGGAATATGATAGCAGTTCTAGCTTGAGTTTTCGTCCCACCTATCTTCTGCTAACATGTTACAAGATGATTTAGCACCAACACGTAAGCACATGAATAGTGGGGTATGTATGCTTGCAACTAATATGAATACTTTTAATCTTCGGAATAATTTAAAGTTATATGTGTGATGAACACCCTAAAAAAAAAAAAGGATAAAATAAAATAAAATAATGAGTTTATTTTAAGTCTTCTCACTGAGTAACCGGGCCTCTTGCTTGGCAAGCAGCGAGTGTTCGCGTAAAAAGGTGAGGATGATTGAGATTAAACTCTGAGTGATTAATTTGGCCTTGAAGCCTAGTTAACTTGAGTTATTAAGCCTGTTAGGGTGTCTCTACACCTAGTGCCCTGAGCCATCTGGATCGGGAGTCATTGGCCTAACACTCGCTACATGGGTCAGCTAGAAAGCTTAATAAGGCTAGATATTGCACAAGTCATTCTTCTTAGCATTCAGTCTAATAAAAAATATATATAAATAAATAAATAAATCTGGGGTGTTCATTATCATTTAACTCTAGAAAGTCTTGAAAATTGAAGTGATCATGTTGGAAGTAAGTGAAAGCCACTCATTTATATGATACTATCTTGCACCTCACTACATTCTTAACTTGTTAGCAGATAGATGGGGAGTAATGGAACTTGAGTTAGAGTCTGTTTAAATATGATAGCAATAAGTCTTTATTGTCCTTGCAATTCTAAGTTCATATAATAATACTTGTTCAAATTTTGAGTTAAACATTAGAAATTCCTGACTAATGAAGTTTGTGGGTAACTTCACTGCAAACCCTCACGAGACAACACTCGTCCACTAGGGTAACCTAGGAGTTTAAAGGCTTGTTGCACGTGCTAAGTGCAATCGTGACTCCCTACGAAAATGGGTACATATCTTAGTTTGTGTATTTAGCTTCAATTTATTAAAAAAAAAATCATCATAAGTTAGACTACATCTTTTTGTGCTCTCATTTTATCGTTTGCTTGTTAATTGTTAGAGACTAGCAATAAGCTAGTTGGGGGGTGTGATGAGAGCACAAAAGTGCGACCTACATGTCACTAAAATTAGTGTTATTGCTAACCGATAATAATAAATTCGCTAGATTAATATTATATTTGGATTTGACACAGATTATCATAAATTAGAAATAAAATGCACATTGAGTACAAATTTGACTTCAGAATCCCCGTCTTTCCGCAGTTCCAGCACTTCGCTCCCTTGTTCTGAGGTGCTCGAGACCTGCTGGATCTCGACTTCGAGTCGCTTCGAAATCGACCGTCCTTCTTTTGTCTTCCCCGGTCAGAGGTGTTTAGTGCACTTCCAGACGACTCCGTAGCTCTAGAAGATTTCCTTCTTGCTTCTTCACTCAGAAGCACTCCCACAACGTCATCAAAAATCAACTTCCCCGTCGCCGAAGAGTTGCTCACCGCTATCACCAGGCCCTCCCAGCTATCAGGCAATCCGGAGAGGATTAGCAATGCCCGAATCTCATCGTCAAAACTAATCTCCACTGACTCCAACTGGGCCGTGAGTCCATTGAACTCGTTGAGGTATTCTGCTATGCTGCCGCCATTTTTCATACGAAGATTAAACAACCTCTTTATGAGAAATACCTTGTTTGATGCTGAGGATTTCTCGTACATCCGTGACAATGTTGCCATCAACTCCATCGTCGTCTTCTCGTTTTTGATGTTGAATGCCACTTGAGATGCAAGTGACAATCTAATAATGCCGAGCGTCTTCCGATCGAGGACCTCCCAGTCTTCATCGGACATCTTCTCTGGTTTCTTCGCTTTGCCTCCAAGAGGTAAATAGAGATCCTTCTGGTAAAGGTAATCCTCTATTTGCATCTTCCAAAACCCGAAGTTCGTGCCATTGAACTTCTCAATTTGCAACTTCCCTTCATTCGCCATCGCAGAATACCAATAGCTCTGATACCACTTGTTGGGGGCAGCGACTGTGCCGGAACCCACTCACACCGGCACCACCACCAACGTCGGACAAGCAAAGAGAGAATAAACGGATAAGCACTCTCTCGCTCCCTCAACACCGGACTCAAGGATCACCTCTTCGCTCCGCTACGAAGGGCAAAATATTACCCCTGGTATCAATAGGGTAAAACACTTGAGCACCGCAGCGGATTATCAAATCAAAGGAAGAAGAAGGAAGAAAATAGCAAAGCAAACACAAAGATGTAACGAGGTTCGGCTACAAGTAGCCTACGTCCTCCACCGCTCCAAATCTCACTTAGGATGAACTAATTATAGAGATAGCGCACACCCGAACGATCACAAGCGATCGCTCTACAAGAGATTCACATAGAATTCCCTTTGCACAAGAAGAAGGATCCCAATCCTCTTCTTCTCTAGAACCCTAGCCTCACAAAACAAACAAGAGTCTCTCTCAAAAATATTGGAATCATCATCTCTAGGGCTCTCATGAGTCCTATATATAGTCTCAAGACCTTCAGATGATCATAGCCGTCGAAACGCCACCAAAAACACCAAAGGAAACTCATCCGTATGATTTCCCGTGAGCCCGAGTCGACTCGGCTGTAGTTCGAGTCGACTCTGGCACGTCTGGACAAATCCTAGTATAACTGGCACGATCTCGAGTCGACTCGACTGTAGCTCGAGTCGACTCGATGATGCTTCGAGTCGACTCGACCAACCTTCGAGTCGACTCTTACAGTCCAGACAGAAACATGGTTTTTCTCAGTCTTCTGACGTTTCTCCTTCCGGGTCGACTCGACGAGCCTCGAGTCGACTCGGCTGTTCCCGAGTCGACTCGACTGTAGCTCGAGTCGACTCGGACAGTCTGCCAGACAGAACTATGCAGAATTGATTCTCCTTCAATTCTCTTCATCACCAATGGTCTCCACATACCCCAACATTTGTAATATTTCAAAAAGGCTGAAAATGTTTCATTTTTATGTGCGAAAAATGACACCCATGTATATCTTAAAAAATCATCTACAATTACTAGTCCATACTTTTTGCCTCCTAGACTTGCAGTTCTAGTTGGTCCAAATAAATCCATGTAGATGAGCTGTAATGGCCTAGTAGTTGAGACTATGTTCTTAGATTTGAAAGATGACTTTGTTTGTTTACCTAATTGATATGCACCATAAATTTTATTCTTTTCATAAGTTAATTTGGTAAACCTTTCACTAACTCCTTTTTAACTAATTTTGAAATTAATTCCATACTAGCGTGACCTAATCTTCGGTGTCATAGCCAACTAGTTTCACTTATCTTATCCTCATTGGCAATTTGGCATAATCCATTCTTCTTGGCTAGATCATCAAGGTCTACGATGTAAATGTTTCCATGTCTATGTCCTATGAGTACAATACTATTATTTTTGGGACTAGTGATTATACATGCTAAAGATTTGAAAAAAACTTCAAAATCTTTATCACAAAATTGACTTATGCTTAGCAAGTTATGTTTAGACCATCAACCAATAAAATATCATTTATAAACGTAGATAGAGTGATACGGATTTTACCCTTTCCAATAATGTGACCTTTGCCATTGTCACCAAAGGTTACCACTCCACCATCTTTAGATTTCACGGTGATGAATTGATCATTATCACTTGTCATATGTCTTGAGCAACCACTATCTAGATACCATAGTCGATTCTTCTCATTAGTTGTAAGACATACCTACAAGCAAAATCAAGGATCCATTTTAGGTACCCAAACTATGTTGGGTCCTTTAAGGTTAGTAGTTATGGTTCCTTTTGGAACCCAGATTTTCTTAAATCTTGTGTTGCCCAGATAGACAACCCAAGAGGGGGGGTGAATTGGGTTTTAAAACAATTTGGATAATTTAAAACGTTATGGATGATTAATTAAAAACTATGCCAAGTTATTTAATTAATTACTATGTGCTGTGAGCAATATGAAATGAGAAGAGGAAGAGACAATCAATCACAAACACAAGTTTTATAGTGGTTCGGAGCTATCCCTTGCTCCTACGTCCACTCCCCAAGTTTCTCTTGGGAATACACTATAACCCCCTTGGATTACAGCCGGTTGTTTTGCAAGCTCACAACCAAACTTGTTGTTTTACGAGCTAACAACGAACTCGGTCGGTTTTCCCAGGCTCACCGACTAGAACCAACCCCGATTGTTTTCCCGGGCTCACAATCAAACCCTTTCACACGTTGGTTTTAAAACTGGCTCACCAACTAACCTTTATCCCCTTGATTCAATCCCCCGATTGAACCAAGTAAATACACGTAGTAGAAAGAAAACAGAAAATAAGCTTCTCAAAAGCAGGTATGAAACAATATATTCAAGGATGAGTTTAGAAGCCCTCAAACGCTTTTAAGCTTAAGTAGAGGAATGGCTTCTTGACTCTGGTCTCCTCTTGGATGAGTGATCGACTTGAATGTAGGAGGAGGAAGCTTTGAATGCTGGGGAGAAGTTGGTGGCGCAGTAAATGCTGATCTCCCCTTTTTCTCGTTGAAGAGCACTTGCAAAGCTTGAAGACTTGAATGCTTGGAGTGGAATGTATGTTCTCTATTTTGCTACAGTCTTCTGTGGCTATTTAAGCCAACCCCCACGGAAACTAGCCGTTACTCCACTTTTTCTGGCCGTTCTGCACACTCTGCGCAGCCTGACAATGTGACCGTTGGTGGGTTGGAGTCGACTCGCGCGATCAGGAGTCGACTCGGCTGTAGCGGGAGTCGACTCAAGCTTTTCAGGAGTCGACTCGGCAACTGTTCCAAGTTTGAATTAAAGTTGCCGTCACGACTGGGAGTCGACTCGTCTTGGCCCGGAGTCGACTCGCCAACTTCTGGCGCTGACCTGGCAATTTTGGAGTCGGCTTTTCCTCTGTAGACCGTGGATACAAATTTGAATTTTGCCCTCTCGAGTCGACTCGACTGTCCTGGGAGTCGACTCGAATCTCAGAGCCCGAACTCCCGATTCTCTGTCTTTTGGCTCATCCAGTCTTGGAGTCGACTCGAACTTCCTTGGAGTCGACTCGGCTCTCAGTTTCCGAAAGTTGGTCTTCTGCCTTTTGACGTGAAGCTTGTCTTGGTGTCGACTCGAGCTGTCTGGGAGTCGACTCGAATCTCAGTGGCAGTAACATGGTTTTCTCTGTTGATGGTCGCACAATCTTGGAGTCGACTCGCGTAATGCGGGAGTCGACTCGAATCTCAGAGTCCATAAAACACTCTCTGACTTTTTCTTTGTGCACCGGTGGGAGTCGACTCGCGTTCCACTGGAGTCGACTCGAATCTCAGAGTCCATAAAATACTCTCTGACTCTTTCTTTGTGTACCGCTGGGAGTCGACTCGCGTTCCACTGGAGTCGACTCGAATCTCAGAGTCCATAAAACACTCTCTGACTTTTTCTTTGTGCACCGCTGGGAGTCGACTCGCGTTCCACTGGAGTCGACTCGAATCTCAGATCTGAAAGACTGCTCTTCTATCCTTCTGTCTGTTTTCAGTCGGAGTCGACTCATACTGATTAGGAGTCGACTCGAGCTCGTGCCAGTGACCTTGATACGCTTGGAGTCGACTCGTGAAACTCGGGAGTCGACTCGAGTCTCAGACATTGGTTCAGCAGACTTCTTAACTTATCCAAAATACTGTAAACCATGTCTAGAAACACTTGAGCAGGATTTTCACTGAAACACTCAATTGAATTCATTAGTAATCACACGATATACTCAAATGCTTTGAGCTCATCAAAATCAAACGGGGTTTTAATCAATCACTCCACAATCTCCCCCTTTTTGATGATGACAAAACTTTGAGTATACGTAAAATGAATTGCTCAATAAATAATGAAATAAAATTCACAAGTGAATTCAAATGTCTGAAAATTTAATTTATCCAAGTTTGAAAGGTGTGAAACATTTAAATTTCGGAGTTAAAGCTCCCCCTTTCATTTGGAATTATATAAGCCTCCATATTATGCAATCAATTGTTTGGCTTATATGTTATCAATGATTTATCTTGATTAAAATTCAGATTCTCCCCCTCAACATATGCATTCAACTAGTTTTAGTTTTCTGAATTTCCTTTTAATGCTTTGAAATTTTTGAACTGAATTTTTTGTTTTTAGAGGGAAAATCTGTCAATTTGTTCTTGAGTACGATTAAGCTAATCTCCGAATATCCCTTGAATAGATTCTGGAGATTACTCCATTAGGAGCCCCAAAAGAGAGATAATGAGCCTCGAGGTACCGAATCCACTTAGAACAAATTTGTGTGTGTTTTTAAGAGTTCTTTTACATATTTTAACCATATTTCTCCCCTTATTACATATTTTATACATATTTCTCCCCCTTTTTGTCATCATATCAAAAAGGAGGTAATCACACACACAATCAATGGCACAAATGGCACAATCAAACATCAAATGGCACAGTCAATTGGCACAGAAATAAAGATAAGATGTCTACTCATTGTATTGATATGAAGGTGAATACATTTGAGCATACTATAAGTAAGGCAAAAACAATACAAAAGAAGATAAAACACAACTCAAAATCATCTATGTCCTCCTCGAGGATGTAGCTCCCCCTCTCGAGGATGTAGCTCCTCCTCTCGAGGATGTAGCTCCTCCTCTCGAGGATGCGTCTCCTCCTCTGGAGGATGTGGCTCCTCCTCCCAATCTGCTCCGCTCCATGAGGAGGGCGACTGCCTCTGTGACATGGCTAAGCTGTGTGATGATAGACGAGGTGGCTCTGCTGTGCATAGTGGAGAGCTCAGTCACCGACGTCTGAAGCCCAGTCACTGAGGTCTGAAGTGCGTCCAGCTTGCCGACAATCACATTCGACAAGCGCTCGGCCCCCTCGGTAGTGGTGTGCATGTCACGGCCTATCTCCTCTCGAAACTGTCGAGTGGTGCTCTTGATCTCCCTCATGTTGCGGAACTGGGCCTGCATCAAATCCCTGATATTATATATCTCTTCCCGCACTTTAGCCGTCATGTCTGTCACGGCTGTCAAGGATGGCACCAATGCGGAGGATGGAGTGGGTGCAGGAGTGAGTGCAGGAGTGGCAGCTGGCACGGAACCTCGGAGCTCCCGGAGCAGCTCGTCCCTCAAATCTCGGACGATCTCCTGCCGCAGCTCTCGGAGCTGCTCTGGATCAATACGGACCTCCATAGATGGTGGAGCTGAGGAGGAAGGTCCGGCAGAGGTGGTAGGAGCAGGAGGAGTGGATGGAAGGTCTGGATGATGTGGAGAGTCTGGGTAATCAGAGTCTGGCTCAGGACTGGGTGATGGTC
Organism: Phoenix dactylifera; assembly: GCF_009389715.1. NCBI lineage: Eukaryota > Viridiplantae > Streptophyta > Magnoliopsida > Arecales > Arecaceae > Phoenix > Phoenix dactylifera. Next base: position 481,171 of record NW_024067800.1, read on the forward strand.
TGGTGGTCTGAGCAGTGAGAGTGGACTTCCTGACCCAGATCCCGTCTTTCTTCCGAAATTCCATCCTGTGCATGGTCCCCGTACCCAAGCGATCAGTCCATCGCAAGGCACGAGAGGGTTCCCTCTCAGGAATGGAAATTTCGTACTGCCTAAACAGGAGAGTGAATATCATCCCGTATGGGAGGGAGAGCCTAGGTCTATCTAAAGGCTCACACATATACCTATAAATCAGCTTGGGGAAGTTGACCGGGGTGTCCTGAAGAATGTAAGACATAATAGCTAGGTCCCTCTCATTCACAAAATCAAATCTTCCTGTCTTAGGGAAGATGGACCTGGATAGAATGCTCAAGAGGATTCTCACTTCAATAGGAAGTGAGCTAGCAGATACCTCATCTAGGGGGGACTGAGGTGGCTGCCCTAAGACGATCGTAAGGGCCTCAAATCTATCCTCAGGATGTGCAGGAGCTACCCCTACCAGTGGGAGGTGGAGGATATGGGCAACGAGATCCTCCGTGACACGTAATGGGACACCTAATACCGTGCCCTCAATACCTCCATCTCCCCGATGGACGGTACTATAGAACTCTTGAACTAGGCCAGGATAGGTGGGAAGGTCCAAGGTGAGGAAGTACTCTAGACCCTGGGCTCTAAGCCTATCGCCTATGGTGAACCCTTCCCGGGAGAGGAAGTCAAAATCGACATACCTCCCGGTGGAGACGGCCTTCCCGGCCAATGGCCTAACATGAACCTCCCTAGGCGGGGAACGATCCGGAGGTGGTTGCCTCGCGGGATCATGCCGCGCCTTGGAGCGCCGCTCGGGAACGGCCGCGGGACGGGACCTCTTCCTAACGACGGCCTTACGAGGCATCTTGACCTAAACGGGAATAAAAATACCTTGAGGACGATGAAGGACGGACAGAGGAAGCTCGGGACGGACCGGAAATGACCTAGGAACGGATGGAAACTCAATGTCCGGCGAAGAATCGACGGGAAAAAGGCTTGGAGACGATCGGGGATGACCTAGGAGTCGGCTCTAGGGCTTTGTGAACAGTGGCGGCTTGAGGAAAAGTGTTTGCGAAACGACAAACCTAGGGTTAAAAAGTCGGATCCCGACTGCGAGTCGACTCCCCTGAGTCGCGAGTCGACTCGACCTCGAGTCGACTCCAGAATATGCGCGAGTCGACTCCCCTTTTGCTGCCAGCTTTGCGAGTCGACTCCCGCAAATGCGCGAGTCGACTCCCCCTTAGGAGCCGGCTCTGAAACTTACTCGAGTCGTCTCTAACCTTGGCACGCACTTAAAACTCTTGCTATAATCGCGCCAAATGAGGGAAAATCACCTAATTAAGGACTGATATGATGATCATTGAATAGAAACTCTCTTTTAACCTCATTCTCATCATCAAAATCAATTAATCTAGTGGTAACTCCCACTAGGATGGATCAATCACTCCTAATCCCCTTCTAAGCACACTAAATCTCTCTTCACTTAGGGGTTTTGTGAAAATATCTGCTAATTGATTATCAGTACACACAAAGTGGAGTGACACATCACCATTCAATACATGATCTCTTATGAAGTGATGTCTTATCTCAATGTGTTTAGTTCTTGAGTGTTGAATTGGATTTTTAGTTAGATTTATGGCACTTGTGTTATCACAATTAATGGGGATTTCATCTTGTTTAATGCCATAATCTTCTAATTGTTGTTTAATCCATAAGATTTGAGCACAACAACTCCCGGCTGCAACATATTCAGCTTCTGCAGTGGATAATGCAACCGAGTTTTGTTTCTTGCTAAACCATGAGATTAGGTTTTCTCCTAGAAATTGACAAGACCCGCTGGTACTTTTTCTATCAAGTTTACATCCAGCGAAGTCTGAATCTGTGTACCCTATTAAGTTTAGGCTAGATTCTTTAGAGTACCACAGTCCTATGTTCTTAGTTCCTATTAAGTATTTAAAGATTCTTTTAACTGCAGCTAGGTGTGATTCTTTAGGATTAGCCTGATATCTAGCACACATGCACACACTAAACATAATATCAGGTCTACTTGCAGTAAGATACAGTAAAGAACCTATCATACCTCTATAAAGTTTTTGATCGACGGATTTACCTGATTCATCTTGGTCTAACTTACATGATGAGCTCATGGGGGTGCTGATTGATTTGTTTCCCTCCATATCAAACTTCTTGAGCATCTCCTTGATATATTTTACTTGATTGATGAAGATGCCTTCTTCAGATTGTTTGATTTGAAGCCCGAGGAAGTAGTTCAGTTCTCCCATCATGCTCATTTCAAACTCACTCTGCATCAAATCAGCAAATTCTTCGCAGAGGCGATTGTTAGTGGCACCGAAAATGATATCATCAACATAAATCTGTACTAACAACATATCCTTATTTTGTCTTTTCAGAAATAATGTTGTGTCTACATTTCCCCTAGAGAATTCATGTTCTAATAGGAATTTACTAAGTCTCTCATACCATGCTCTAGGTGCTTGTTTTAACCCATAAAGTGCTTTGTTTAGTTTATACACATGATTAGGGTATTGATGATTTTCGAAACCAGGAGGTTGTTCTACATACACCTCCTCATTAATATACCCATTTAAAAATGCACTCTTTACATCCATTTGAAATAGTTTGAAATCTTTAGAGCATGCATATGCTAATAATAGTCTAATAGCCTCAAGTCTAGCTACGGGAGCAAAGGTTTCATCAAAGTCTATACCTTCTTCTTGATTATAACCCTTTGCTACTAGTCTAGCCTTATTCCGTATAACAATTCCATTTTCATCTAGCTTATTTTTATATATCCATTTTGTACCAATAATTGGATATTCAGAAGGTCTCTCTACTAGATCCCACACTTTGTTTCTAGTAAATTGGTTTAGTTCTTCTTGCATTGCATTTATCCAATTTACATCATTTTCGGCTTCTTCTATATGTTTGGGCTCAAAGTGTGAAACAAAGGCTAGATGATTATTCATATTCCTAAGGGATGCTCTAGTCCTAACCGGTTGTGATGGATCATCTAGAATTAGTTCCTTAGGATGCCCGTGAGCATACCTCCAAGCTTTAGTTAGCCCATGATCCACTATAGGCTCTTGGTTTGATGATTCTCCTTCAATCAACTTTTGATTATCATCTCGTAATCCCATCTCATCTATCTTTTCTTCAAGTATTTCAATATCATCATCAAAATTAACCTTCTTACTAGATGAGATGTCACTAGAGTCATCAAAAACAACATGTATGGATTCTTCTATAACTAGAGTTCTTTTATTAAAGATTCTATAGGCTTTACTAGTTGTAGAATAACCTAGGAATATTCCTTCATCAGATTTAGGGTCAAATTTCCCTAGATTATCTTTCCCATTATTATGTACAAAACACCTACATCCAAAAACATGAAAATAGTTAACCTTTGGTTTTCTGTTTTTCCACAGTTCATATGGTGTTTTCTTTATGATGGGTCTTAATAGAACTCTATTTAATATATGGCAAGAAGTATTAATGGCTTCTCCCCAAAAATACTTAGGGAGGTTACTTTCACATAACATCGTTCTAGCCATTTCCTCTAGTGTTCTATTTTTCCTTTCAACAACTCCATTTTGCTGTGGTGTCCTAGGTGCTGAGAAATTATGGGTTATCCCCTTTTTGCTACAAAATTCATCAAATAATTGATTTTCGAATTCGGTACCATGGTCACTTCTAATAGCTATAACTGAGGATTCTCTAGCATTTGTTACTTCCTTGTGGAACTTCTTAAACATAGAAAATGCTTGATCCTTATGCGCTAGAAACATGACCCATGTGTACCTAGAGTAATCATCTACTATAACTAGACCATATTTATTTCCACCTAGGCTTGTTGTTCTAGTAGGACCAAATAAGTCCATATGTAATAATTCTAGAGGCCTAGAGGTAGAGACACATTTTATGGATTTAAAAGAATTCCTAGATTGTTTGCCAAATTGACATGCTTCACAGATTTTGTTCTTTTCAAATTTTAATTTTGGCAAACCTATCACGGAGTCTCTTTTAACTAGTTTAGTTATTGTGTCCATGCTTGCATGACCTAACTTACGGTGCCATAACCAACTAGCATCATTTTCTTTGGTTTCATTTACAACTAGACATTGGTTATGTTTTGCAAGATCTTCTAGGTCTACAACATATACATTTCCACGTCTAATCCCTTTAAAGACCAAACTATTATCATTAGGATTTGTTACAATACATAGTGATGGTTTAAACATAACATCATATCCTTTATCACATAATTGACTAATGCTTAACAAGTTATGTTTAAGACCATCAACATATCTAACATTATCTATAAAAGTAGAAGGGGTGATTTGAACTTTACCAATGCCAATGATGTGACCTTGGTTGTTGTCTCCAAACGTCACAACACCTCCCTTCTTAGCTTCAAGGGTGAAAAATTGGTCTTTATCACCCGTCATGTGCCTTGAGCAGCCACTATCCAAATACCAGCAATTTTTGTTGACCTTGGCTGCAAGACACTCCTCGTCTTCGTTGGCCATGAAGCAGAAATTGGCCTTTTCTTCTTGTTCCTCGTCAGAAGAGGAGGATGATGAGTCGGAGTCGGATAGTGTAGTGACAAGAGCTTTCTTCTTCTTGTACTTACTCCCCTTCTTCAGTAAGGGGCATTCAGCTCTTATGTGACCCGGCTTCTTGCACTCGTAACATCCAATCCCCTCGTTTTCTCTTTCCTTACCTTTGTCCTTCCGGTAGAAATTTGAGGGCCCTCTCCTTTGATGATAGGACTTCTTGTGGTTGATGAATTTCTTGAATTTGCGCACAAGAAGAGCCTCACCACCATCTTCCTCATCTTCTTCTTCTTCACTGCTGCTGCTGCAAGATAAGTCCTTGTTAGAAGAAGTAGATTTTAAAGCTATTACCTTTTTCTTATGGGAAGACTCTTCCTCGTGTTGTTTCATGGTGAGTTCGTGAGTCATCAGGGATCCAAGGAGCTCCTCAAGTGGAAGCTTGTTCAAGTCTTTAGCTTCTTGGATCGCTGTCACTTTAGCTTCCCACAACCTCGGTAGACATCGAAGGATTTTCCTGACAAGCTCACTGTTAGTATAGTTCTTGCCAAGGCTTTTTAGGCCATTGACAATATCAGTAAACCTAGTGAACATGGATGTGATAGTTTCATTTGAATCCATTTTAAATAGTTCATATTTATGAACCAAGATGTTTATTTTGGATTCCTTGACTTGATTCGTGCCCTCATGGGTCACTTCAAGTCTGTCCCAAATTTCTTTTGCTGAATTACAAGTTGAAATCCTATTGAATTCATTACGGTCTAAGGCACAATAGAAGACATTCATTGCTTTAGAGTTTAATTGTGCCTTCCTCATGTCATGTTCATCCCAATCCGTTTCTAGTTTGGGTACCTTGACACCATCTATATATATGGATGGGATGTATGGGCCATTTACAACAATGGTCCACATCTCATAGTCTTGGGCTTGGATGAATATTTTCATCCTAGCCTTCCAGTATGAGTAGTCGGATCCATTGAAGAAAGGGGGTCTTTGGGTGGACTGACCCTCAATGTGAGAAGATCCAAATGGGGTTGTCATTTTGATCTTTTAACTCTTGAGTGGAAGAGTTTTTGGCTCTGATACCACCTGTTGCCCAGATAGACAACCCAAGAGGGGGGGGTGAATTGGGTTTTAAAACAATTTGGATAATTTAAAACGTTATGGATGATTAATTAAAAACTATGCCAAGTTATTTAATTAATTACTATGTGCTGTGAGCAATATGAAATGAGAAGAGGAAGAGACAATCAATCACAAACACAAGTTTTATAGTGGTTCGGAGCTATCCCTTGCTCCTACGTCCACTCCCCAAGTTTCTCTTGGGAATACACTATAACCCCCTTGGATTACAGCCGGTTGTTTTGCAAGCTCACAACCAAACTTGTTGTTTTACGAGCTAACAACGAACTCGGTCGGTTTTCCCAGGCTCACCGACTAGAACCAACCCCGATTGTTTTCCCGGGCTCACAATCAAACCCTTTCACACGTTGGTTTTAAAACTGGCTCACCAACTAACCTTTATCCCCTTGATTCAATCCCCCGATTGAACCAAGTAAATACACGTAGTAGAAAGAAAACAGAAAATAAGCTTCTCAAAAGCAGGTATGAAACAATATATTCAAGGATGAGTTTAGAAGCCCTCAAACGCTTTTAAGCTTAAGTAGAGGAATGGCTTCTTGACTCTGGTCTCCTCTTGGATGAGTGATCGACTTGAATGTAGGAGGAGGAAGCTTTGAATGCTGGGGAGAAGTTGGTGGCGCAGTAAATGCTGATCTCCCCTTTTTCTCGTTGAAGAGCACTTGCAAAGCTTGAAGACTTGAATGCTTGGAGTGGAATGTATGTTCTCTATTTTGCTACAGTCTTCTGTGGCTATTTAAGCCAACCCCCACGGAAACTAGCCGTTACTCCACTTTTTCTGGCCGTTCTGCACACTCTGCGCAGCCTGACAATGTGACCGTTGGTGGGTTGGAGTCGACTCGCGCGATCAGGAGTCGACTCGGCTGTAGCGGGAGTCGACTCAAGCTTTTCAGGAGTCGACTCGGCAACTGTTCCAAGTTTGAATTAAAGTTGCCGTCACGACTGGGAGTCGACTCGTCTTGGCCCGGAGTCGACTCGCCAACTTCTGGCGCTGACCTGGCAATTTTGGAGTCGGCTTTTCCTCTGTAGACCGTGGATACAAATTTGAATTTTGCCCTCTCGAGTCGACTCGACTGTCCTGGGAGTCGACTCGAATCTCAGAGCCCGAACTCCCGATTCTCTGTCTTTTGGCTCATCCAGTCTTGGAGTCGACTCGAACTTCCTTGGAGTCGACTCGGCTCTCAGTTTCCGAAAGTTGGTCTTCTGCCTTTTGACGTGAAGCTTGTCTTGGTGTCGACTCGAGCTGTCTGGGAGTCGACTCGAATCTCAGTGGCAGTAACATGGTTTTCTCTGTTGATGGTCGCACAATCTTGGAGTCGACTCGCGTAATGCGGGAGTCGACTCGAATCTCAGAGTCCATAAAACACTCTCTGACTTTTTCTTTGTGCACCGGTGGGAGTCGACTCGCGTTCCACTGGAGTCGACTCGAATCTCAGAGTCCATAAAATACTCTCTGACTCTTTCTTTGTGTACCGCTGGGAGTCGACTCGCGTTCCACTGGAGTCGACTCGAATCTCAGAGTCCATAAAACACTCTCTGACTTTTTCTTTGTGCACCGCTGGGAGTCGACTCGCGTTCCACTGGAGTCGACTCGAATCTCAGATCTGAAAGACTGCTCTTCTATCCTTCTGTCTGTTTTCAGTCGGAGTCGACTCATACTGATTAGGAGTCGACTCGAGCTCGTGCCAGTGACCTTGATACGCTTGGAGTCGACTCGTGAAACTCGGGAGTCGACTCGAGTCTCAGACATTGGTTCAGCAGACTTCTTAACTTATCCAAAATACTGTAAACCATGTCTAGAAACACTTGAGCAGGATTTTCACTGAAACACTCAATTGAATTCATTAGTAATCACACGATATACTCAAATGCTTTGAGCTCATCAAAATCAAACGGGGTTTTAATCAATCACTCCACATCTTGGTTTGCCTTTTTTTTTAATTTGTTGTTATAGTTAAGTTTCCTAAAATCACATTCATGTGCTTTATGTCCTATTTTGTTACAGCAATAACAAGTAGTATTTTCATTTTTGGATTTTACAAACATATTCTTCAAATATTTTTGCTTTTTGTTGGTTTTATACCCTAATCCTGCTTTATCATAAACAGCTCTTTGACTATCAAGAATCATGTTTAAATTAGTTGAGCTGAGTGTAAATTTATCTACTAGGAATTTATATTTATCGACATCTTCTTTTAGTTTAATGTTTTCATTAATTAGATTTTTAGTTTCATTGGTAAACTTCTTACTTAATGTTTCATAATCATTAGATAGTTTTAGCTTATCTTACATAAGTGTCTGATTTTTCATTCTTTAAAGTTTTATTTTTATGAATAAGTTTCTTGTGGTCTTCCATAAGATCTAGAAAAGCATCATGCAATTCATCTACAGTAAAATCACAATCAAGTTCAGCATCTACCTGATCGTCGTTTGCCATGAAGCACATTTGAGCTGTATGTTGTTGATCTTCCTCTTCTGAGCTTGATTCCTCACTCTCACTCCATTCAGCCATGAGAATTTTCTTCTTAAGTTTCCTTGCCATCCATTTTAATTGTGGACAATCTATTTTGAAGTGCCCAGGCTTATTGCATTCATAACAGATTGGCACTTTCCTTTCCTTTTCTTTATCCTTACTCTTTTCTTTGCTAGTGCTGCCTTTGGAGAATGGCTTCCTTTTATGAAGTCCTTTCTTATTTCTTATGAATTTTCTGAACTTCTTGGCAAGCATCGCTACTTCCTCTTCATCGTACCCCTCTTCATCATCGGACTCATCCGACTCACTATCCTCTTTAGGGATTGTGGACTTCAAGGCAATTGTCTTCTTTTTCTTGACTTCTTCTTTCGAGTTTTGCTTCATTGTCAGCTCATGGGTCATGAGGGACCCTAGAAGCTCTTCTAGCTAAAATGTATTGAGGTCCTTCGCCTCTTGAATTGCAGTCACTTTGGCCTCCTACATACGCGGTAGAGACTTGAGAATTTTGCGTACCAATTCAGAGTTAGAATAAGATTTGCCTAAGCTTTTGAACCATTGATTATGTCGATGAATCTTGTAAACATTTCAGTTATACTTTCAGAGGGTTCCATTTTAAATAATTCGTATTTGTGTACTAGCATGTTTATCTTAGATTCCTTAACTTGGTTTGTACCCTCATGTGCAACCTCTAATCTATCCCAAATTTCCTTAGCTGAATTACATGTTGATATTCTGTTAAATTCATTTGCATCTAGTGAGCAATAGAGGACATTCATGGCTTTGGCATTAAGTTGAGCCATCCTTTTATCATTATCATCCCATTCCTTTTGTGGTTTAGGGATGACCATGCCATCTAAGCTAATGGTGGGTGGGTATGGTCCTTCGACTATGATTCCGCATATGTCATAGTCTAATGCTTGTATAAATATCCTCATTCGTGCTTTTCAATACATGTAATTAGTGTCATTAAATAGGGGTGGTTTATTTGTTGATTGTCCCTCGGATAGAGAGCTACCTATATGAGTTGTCATGATTTTTAGCTCTTAATTGTTGATCAACAATTAATACAAGAGCACCTGCTCTGATACCACTTGTTGCCTAAAATAACAACCCAAGAGAGGGGGCGAATTGGGTTTTCCAAAATTTTAGGACCTTAATTTAGATGATAGATGTATAGTTTAGCTTGTGTCAATTATATAGGTGCAGTGGAATAAAAAAGAACACAATGCAAACACACAAGAAGTATAGTGGTTCGGTACTCTCCAAAGCACCTACGTCCACTCCTCAAGCGTCCCCTTGGTAATTTACTATAATTCCGTGGATTACAGTTGGATTGTTTTACCGGGCTCACAATCCAAAAACCCTATAATTGGTTTTACGAGATCACCAATAACCTAACCATTGGTTTTACGGGCTCACCAACAACCTACACCATTGATTTTTTGGGCTCACCAACAAATCTTACAAAAAACAAGTAAAGAAGAAGTTTAAAGCTCCTAAATGAGCAAGTAATATAATAATGTACTTAAAGAAGAGGTAAGAAAATATTTATCGCTTTGTAGATTGCTCTTCTCTTCTTTGCCAATGTTGCTTCACTCCTCAAGGAGTTGGTAGAGCTCTTGAATGCACTTGAAGACTGCTCAACCACCTTCTTTCAGAATTTGAATGATGCAAATTGATGAAGAACACTTGGACTTTCTTTTCTCTTGAATATGCTCTTGATTTTTGCAAAAGATGCTTTTCCTTTATGAATAGTACCTCTTAAATACTTCTCCAACCTCAAATGGTCACTCCCTAGCTGTTAAAATGGAGAAACTAGCCGTTTCTAACCGTTGGAGATTCAAATTGTACTTCTGCAGAACTAGCCGTTATGTTGTCAGTCGTGCTAGGGTCAACCCGAGCAAATCTGGGGTCGACCCAAGTTATTGTTCCACAGACTAGGTCGGCTCATGTTTACCTAGGGTTGGCTCCAGCTACAGTGGGGTCGACTCAAGCTTGGCTGGGGTCGGCCCTCTCAGGAATTCCAAAAGCTTATTTTTCTGTTATTTTGGGCTGGGGTCGACTCGTGCTACAGTGGGGTCGAATCAAGCTTATCTGGGGTCGGCCCTCTTAGGGATTTCAGAGTCTTGCTTTTCTAACTCTTTAGGCTGGGGTCGACTCAAGCTACAGTGGGGTCGACTCAAGGTTATCTGGGGTCGATCCTCTCAGAAATTTTAGAGACTTGTTTTTCTGGCTCTTTTGGCTGGGGTCGACTAATGCTTTTCTTAGGATCGGCTCAACCTGGGGCCAACTCATGGTTTCTTAGGGTCGACCCAAGCTCTGTGCCATTTGTGCCTTTTGTGCCAGAATGTGCCTAATTGTGCCAGGGTCGACTCCAACTCTGTGCCAAGTGTTTCAAGGGTGTGCCACATCGTGCCAAGTCGTGCCAAATGTATTAGGGTCGACTCTAACCCTGTTTTTCTGCACTTGAAGGTTAGTTTAGCATATTAAAGCAATAAAAAGATATTCCAATTAAATTAGGATGAATGACATATTCAAGTTTCATTTCTTTAACTAACAAAAATACGAAAATATCCCTTATCAAGAAAACTTCACTCTTAGTTTGGTCAAACTGAAAATTAGATTGTAGGAATATATCATGAATGTATCAAGATTGTAGGATGTATCGAGAATGTATCACTTCTCTCTTCCTTAAGTGTCTATTTACTTGATTAAGTTTGTTAATAGCATTGGCACTTTCATATGGCCTTCATGGTTTTGTAAACATCAAAATAACATTATGATTCTCAGTTATGATCAGGAGAGTGACTAAAGGCTGAATTTAACATTTCTAATTTCGATCAGAATATGACAAGAGTTTGATATAAGAACTTTTAAATATTGTTTGTTCCCTAAGACATTAAAATTTGATTCTAGTTATTTAAATTAAAATTTGAATATTGATTGTTTAAATTTATTCCATTGCTTGTTTATTATATTATGATCAGATGTCCTGAATGCTTATAGAAAGAGTTTCTTATAAATATGCGGCGGTTGTTTATCATAGTTTCGTAGCCAAACAGTAAACTTGGCCTAAATTATCTTTCCAATTTCCATCTGATTTTCAATGTCTATAATTTATTTTGGAATTAAACAGAAGAATATGAAATCACCAAATTGCTAAGATGAAAGCATTTAGTAATATAGGCCCAACTATTCTGCCGAGCTCTTAACGAAAAAATATTGCCTTTTCACTTCACATGTTTAAACACTGGACAATCAGATCAAAGTGCTTCAGTTCAAGTTACATAATGGCATCTGTCTTAAAAAAAAATGTGGCATCTGCGCTACTGAATGACCAAAAGTAGATATAATTGCTCAGAAAAGAATAGAGATAATTAAAACAAAAATCTTAATGGACATTTCATCAAACAATGGCAGGACATCTAGCAGAAAAGACTACAAAGGCAAATGTTCCCCGCGCTCGACTCTAGGTGAGCATCGAACGAGTGAATGGAGAAGAGATTGGTTATGAAGGAACCGTGTTCTATGGAGTAGGAATAACCATAATGTGGAGGAAAATACCAAGTATATGGTAAATTTCAGCTTTTGCTGTGGCCACTCCAGGAGTGGGCACCTTCACTCGGTCCCATTGATGAGCACAAATCCATATCAACGGAACCCCGCTTGCCCGATATGGCGACAATGGTATGAACTCCAGCTACAAGCTAATGGCCCGGCCTTCATTGATTGCCGAAGAACTCTCTCTTATTGGCTCCTAGTACGGTTCGGGCGTCATAGGTACGGAGGCAGAGAAGATTGGAGTTGAGGGCGATGGAGGGGAGAAATTATATCCAGCACCAATTGTACTACATCAGCAGTGTACCATGCTAATCAGAGATTTTATTTCTGTAGATTCTATTCAACATGCAGCTTATCTCAGATTACCGCACCCTTTCAGCTTGTCCCATATTGTTCCTATCGTGCACCGCTGATGTAGTGCATCTTGTATAGGGTACTATTTCTAAATGGAGGGGCCCCCTTTCCCTTCCGGCATGATTTACTGGCTGTCATCTATTTGCCGGTGCACAAATCTTGTTCAACCCAATTTAATTTGGAAAGGTATAAAAAATTATTGTATGAATTTATAATACTGTAGCAAATGGCTGACTTGTGTGTGTGTGTGTGTGTGTGTGTGTGTGTGTGTAAAATTTCCATCTTTAGCATCTGTTTCAGCAGGGGAAAAAAAAAACAGAAATATAAGTGAGACCTACCATGATCTTACAAAAATAAATGGAAGCTAACAAAAGGGCAAGCTGATTGGTTATCTAGAAGCAAAATGATGGAAAATGCAGTATAACGCTTTTAACCGGGGAGTCTTATTCAGATAAGATCCACTTTCCATCAACTTTTAGAAAAAAGAGATACCAATAAATATGAACTGCTTAATCTAGAGAGCCATTAGTTTGGGTTCTAAAACTCTGAATTCCTTCCAATAAGACAGAGAAACAAAGTATAATGCTAGAGGCATTAAGAAACCATTACAAAAGAAAATATAGCACTGCCAAAGAACTCATACATCGAACATCTGTTGCATTGCATAAAGATCTTCATACTCGTTCTATTTCAGTTGGATAGCTTGGAACCAAAAGGTAGGAAGACAGTTGTGAATCTATCAACTGGCGATGTAGTCTGCCAGAAAATATACTTGAGCATAAACACTTGCATGAAAGAATGCCTTTCCAAACTGAATAGCTAGAACTTCTAGGATGCAAGACAAGTTTTTGGTCAAGGTCCATGACATAAATAAATTCTGAGGCAGCAAGCAATTTGTTACTGAGTCTGATGAAAATTCCAGCATTGCTAAGTGCAGAACAAAGCAGTTTCTGCTGAGACTTCCAATAAGACAAACATAGGCGGCTCCCCTGGTGCGCGGGATCTTAATGCAACACTAAATAAAAAGACTAGTTCAGAAGCTTGATGTCGGATGCCTTGGACATATAGTCTGAAAGCTGTAATTATATAATATTGCCATATAATGCATTGCCTCTCCCACCTCACTGTACTCATTTTTATGTGCTCACCATTATATCATCCTGCCTCAGGATGAATAAACTAAACACACGCACACACACACATACATATAGTAAAAGCTTTACTTCAGATCTAGCTTATGCAATTGGCATTTTCATATGAATACAAGGTAAACTTCTTAGAAATTTAAGTGCAAGGCACACCTGTTAATGGAACTAGAAGGCTCCAAATTTAAAAACAACACTGTGACAAAAAGTGAGGTACACACATAGACCAGCATCATATACAATAACAAACCTTCATTTAGAGTGCTTGTCTGTTGTGCTGATCGCCAGAAATTCCTCAAGCAATACTTTATTGCATGAGCCAGAAAGATCACCTATTAATGCAAGTCAGTTCATGTGGGGATCATCTCTTTACCAAGTAATGCAAAGTTTTCCACATGGCTACAAACAAATGCATCAACCCAGTCAAATCACAACAGAGAGCAACCGTCCATGCTCCCAAAAACCACAAATTTAGCAAAATTGTTCTAATACATATAAGACGGTCAGATGGGAATTGATTCTTTCTACTGAAAATGTTGATCCTGCCTTAAATATTCAAGTTGATATTCCTCCAAACACTAAATGCCCGTTTAAGAAAGACCCTATGCTTAAGTGCATTGATTGAGATACATATTTGTTGTCAATTCAACAGGGATGCAGAATGGAGGATGGTATTTCTGATGAATCATCCACTCTTTCAGTGTCAACTGGACTTAAATGTCCAAACATCGCCATCTTTTCCGACAAATTCCTCAAAGAGTCATGCCTGTTAGCTAGCCGCATCAAAACCTTAATTCTCCTAAATGCAACAGTGCTTGGCTTCTGCCCCTTCTCGACCATCTGAAGGAAACACCTCTCAGCATCATCCAATTTACCTGAATCACAGAGCAAATCAAACAGCACATCAGAGACCAATGTGAATGATCCGAACCCCTTCTCGACCATATCATTCCAAAGCTGAAGTGCCATTGCCACCTTCTCCTGCCGACGGAACAATCTAACAAGAAACATACAAGACTGCGTGTTGGGCAAGCACCCCTCACTCCTCATCCTCTCATACAACCTCCACGCACTCTCCAAATCATTAGCCCAATAAAAGCACCGAAAGAAAAGATTATAGCTCGTCGCATTCGGAGCCAACCCTCTGCCTGCAATCTCCTCCAACAAAGCAAAAGCATTGCCAAGCCTCTTTGCGATGCAATAGTTCCGAATGGCAGCATTATATGCTGCTACATCTGGGTAGCACCCCAGCTCCCTCATATCCTTCAAAACATCTCTAGCCTTGTCGGGCTGGCCGATCAATCCTAATCCGCCGATCAAGCTAGTGTATGTAATCACATCGGGGTAGATCTCCTCATCTCTCATTTTATCGATCAACTTGTGAGCCTTCTCCACTTGGCAATTTTTGCAGTATACATCAACCAAACAATTATATGTCACCAAATCAGGCTTCACTCCCAACTGAATCATCTCCTCGAAAAACCCCTCGGCGTCTTCCACCGACTTCCAACCAGACAACAATATGTTGAAGGTCTGGAGATCAGGCCTGAACTCATGCTTCAATCTATGGTACACATTCCGGGCGTCGGCCATGCTCTTCTCCTGGCACAGAGTCCTCAACAAAGCATTTAAGCAATTGGTATTGAAGTCGACACAAAGCTTTCGGAACCCTCGGAAGCTCTCGACGGTCTGCCGAACCGAGCAAACCTTGGCAATCCTACCGAGAACTATCTGAACCGTTCTAGTGGTGATCAAGCTGCGATCTTTTCGCTTCATTTCGACCAGCAATCGCCAGACCTCTTCGAATCTCCGGCTTCTGCCCAAGATATAGAGCATGGTGTCGTAGGAGAAGGGAGTGTGATAAAAACCCTTCCTTTTTCCGACGAATTCGAAGAATTCAAGGGCTCGGAAGGAATTCCCGTGGCTGAAGCGAAACCTCTTCAAGACCCGGTCAATCAAATCGTTGGAGAGGAAAATTCCAGAGGATTTCAGGGATTGGATCATGGAATTGTGCGAGGAGGAGGTGGTGATGATGTGGAAGACGGTCCCGACGCTGTCGTGGTGGTCTTGCTCTTCTTCTGCTAGGGTTTCGGTGGAGAAGGGGTTTCGGAGGGAAGGGAGAATGGAGTTTTGGGGATTGAATTGGAGGTGTGGAGGAGCGTTCCTTATCAGTGGAGATTGGATTGGAAAGCGTTTGAAGAGCATTCTTGTTCTTCCGGGAGCAGTTGAATTCGGGTTTCGCGAGGGTTTTGGGGTTCGAATTCGGAGGGATGCTGTGGAAGTCGAGCGTGAAACTTAGAGGCTTCCGTAGAATTTGGCATTTGCTTATCGGGTTCTCGAACCTGATGTCCAGATTTTTACTAGCATGTTCTTTGCCGATAACATTTCAAAATCCACATAGTTCACTCTCGTTGTGGGGAAATCAACCAAAAATGACTCATTGGACTAATCCACCAACCGGCGAACAGACAGATGATTGGTGGCACTTTTTTTTTTTTTTAGGGGTGGTGTTTGGGATGGGCGGACCCCACCTGCGTAGCAACTCCTGCTAGGCCTCTCTTCCACTGAAAAATGTTCGATGCGGGTAGAAATTTTGCTCATACCCTCTCTCCGACCCGTGAGTCATCCTATGTATGAGTACGTCACCCCATAACCACCTTAGTGCCAGCTGGATCAGATAGCGTTCCCAACGAGCATGTCCAAACGGGGGGCATGCGGTCCCCAACATTTAATCGACGCCCGCGCGTTTCGAACCTGGACCATGCTAGTGGAAGCAAAGCCTCATTCCAACTGTGCTACCACCTTGGTGGCTTGATGGCACTATTCAAGAAATGAAAGAATCGCATTGAGGTCAAAATGAAAGTTGCTGATGCCTAAGTCCTATTTGGCTATGGCCTGAAAATTTGGAGATAAAAAGGGGGCAGATCAATCCACTGCCAATTCACAGTGGTGGAGGAAGGAGTGGTGGTGAAGGTTTCTTTACTTTTCTAGTTGAAGGTGAACCTTCGACGTTTGAGGAAATATCTTCACCTGATACCTCTTTTTTAAAAGAAGCTATTCTTTCTGAATTCAACTCAATTATCCAAAACCAGATCTAGATCCTAACTGATCTTCCTCTATGTTGTAAATCATTAGGTTGTAAGTGGGTATTCAATAGAAAACTCAGACTTTATGGATCAATAGAAAAATATAATAGATGGGTGGCTAAGAGGTATAACCCGAAAAAAGGTTTAGATTATTTTGATAGCTATTCTCTTGTAGCAAGAATCTATACCCTTAGAACCCTTCTTGCCATTGCTTCCATCTATAACTTGATAATTCATCAAATTGACATCAAGACTGCATTCCTAAATGAATATTTATATGAAGAGATCTACATGGAGCAACCTGAAGGATTCATTGTAGAGAGACAAGAGAATGAAGTTTGCAAACTTGTTAAGTTTCTATACGGTCTAAAAATAGGCACCTAAATAATAGCATGAAAATTTTGATAGAATCATTCTTTCCTTTGGTTTCTCCATCAATGATCATGATAAGTGTGTTTATTCCAAAATCATCGACGATGATTGTGTGATCCTTTGTTTATATGTCGATGATATTCCGATTTTTGAAACTTCTCTTAAAATTATATCTAAAATCAAACAATTCTTTCAAATCACTTTGACATTAAAGATTTAGCTGAACCTGATATCATCCTAGGGATGAAACTAATCAGATCCCATGAAGGGATAGCTCTCTTCCTTGTGCATTCCAGCAAAAAAATGATTCAAAATTTTGGTTACTCTAATAAAAAATCTATATCTACTCCTTATGATCCAAGTATTCATCTCAAAAAAAAATTATATGAACCAGTTGACCAAAGCAGATACTCCAAGATCATAGTTCTCTCCTATATGTGGCAAACAAGACAAGACCTGATATTGCCCTCAAAATCAAAATCAATCTCGTCGATCAGCCGTTGAAATGGTATTCCGATGTTGTTGAACCTAAAGGATTAATTTTGATGATGAAAAATAGTTGTGTTAAATATTGACTAGTCTATTGCTTTGAGTTTAAGTGATAAATTTCAAAAAATAAAGAAGAAAGTCTCCATTCACTCTCAAGTGAAGATCAACCATCTGAAGCTCTACTTCAAAGAAGCTAAACTCCAATAAAGCCACGAATATATTCCTTGGAAGCTCACATATAAGTATAGAAGATTTCATCCTAAGCCACCTGAAGATTCGACCCCTAAAATCAATGAGTCGACTCCTATAAATCTAGAGTCGACCCCTGAACTAAAAGAGACGACTCTACAAGTGCCACAGTCAAAAGACAGAGCATAGTAGAAACAAAAATAAGCTCGAGCCAACTCCTGAAAATTTCGAGTCGAACCCAGAAATCTGCAAGTCGACCTCTCTCGACTTGACAACTATAATGGCTAGTTTTTTTGTGAATCTAAATGGTTGTTTTTCTCTTTCAATAGCTTTATTTACTACCTAACAACTAAAAATATATTCCAACCATCTCCAAAGAGTATAAATACATGAGAACACCAAATAAAATAGCGAGCTCAAGCACCACAAAGATAGATCCTCTAAGAGCCAAAAAAGAGAGGACAAAAAGAGATCTTCAAAGAAAACATCATTTAAGAGCATTCATTTTGAGCTGAAAGATCACATCCTCAACTTCAAAGAGTTAGTGAAGCACATTCAATTGTAATCAAATAAAAGAACAGAGTGTAGCTCCATTTATTATTTTTGTATTTACTGTTTGGGTGTTGTATTCATTATAACAACATTTAATTTTTTTCTATACTTTGCTGTAGCAGATTTCAGGGATTGAAACTTGGAAAAAGGTTTGTCTAAACCTGTAATTGGATTGTGTTGAGCCTAAGATAGGCATGGGGTAGGTTTTGGTTGATTAGCCTGGAAAATCAACTAGGTTGATTATGAACTCAAAAAATAATCGGTGAAGGTTTTGGTTGATTGACCTAGGAAAATCAACTGAATTTTATTGTGAACCCAAAAAACAACTGGACTGTAATCTAGGATATAGTAAAATTTCTAAGAGGTCTTGGAAAGTGGATATAGATGCAGAGTTGGCACCGAACCACTATAAATCTTTTGCCTTATTGTTTTTCTTGCTTTACTACATTACATATTTACTTAGTAGTTATTTGCTAAGCTAAATATTTACTTAGTGGTGGTGTCAAGGTGAAAGTGGAGATGAAGCAGGCAGTAGTGGTAGTGTGGAGGTAGAGGCATCAAGGATGATGCGGATGGCGACGACAGCAATATCAGTGGTGGCATAAAGGTGGAGACAACAATGATGGGGGAGTAGGTAGCGATGGTGGTGAGGAGCTAGAGTTGGAGATGATGCCGACGTCACAAAAATGATGGTGCAGATGTGGTGTTTGAGATGATATCACTGCTGGTGGGGATGGTGGTGTAGAGGTAAAATTGATGTTGATATTAGTGGTGGTGGTCTAGAGGTGGAGCTAGGTTTGATGTTAGTGACAGTGGTCATGGTCTGGAGATACATCGAGGTGGTATTGATGCTAGTGATGCCAGTGTTGCACAAATTGGAGGATGGGACATGTAGGATGGTTGAAGTAGAGGAGAACTCCGGAACAGGGGCTGGCCAATGTGAGGGAAGAAGCAGAGCTTCTCTCTCTTTATTTTGCATGAGGGAGAAGATGGATGCAAGCTGCATTCCAAAATAGTGAAGAAGCCAATGTGAAGGAAGCAGAGTTTCTTGCTCTTTATTTTGCATGTTTGCATGAGTGAGAAGATGGATGTAAGCCGCATTCCAAAATAGTGAAGAAAGGTCTCAAGTTCAAACTAATGGAATGGTCAACATTTCTCTCTCATCATTCATGTTGTGCTTATATTTCAACAAAAGATTACAAAATAGCTATCCATGGAAAGAACATCAAATGTCCTTTCGTGCAAAAGATAGAACCCCAACCCTGGTAAAAGTTTCTAGGGAAAAGTTGAAATGCCAAAGAACATGGTTGGAAGCAGGAGGAGGTGGGATTCGACCTCCCGCACCTTCCAAGCACATACTGAGTAGTCTAATGCTTCCAATCCAAGATAGGTTGCCCGTTCAAAACCTCCGGTCAGAGATCCTACACCACTACGAATCGTGATTGTAGTGGCGAAACATGGGAGGCATGTTTAAGACATACATGAGCAAATGTAGAAGTCGATAGTAACGGCCAAGCAGCCATAGTGGAACTGAATATATAGTGGGGGGCAAGGGGCCATCAGAGCCCTGGCCAAGGCTAGGGATGAGAAGTAATGGAAAAGAGAGGGGGTGGGGGGAAAGAGAGAGAGGGAAAGGATAGAAAGATATTGATCTATCTGAAAATTTTGCTACTTTCCACATGAATCTTATAGGTTGAGTATGAATGAGATTGAGTCAGGCAGTCCCCCAAGTTGGGATCATTAAATTCTGCAGCCTATCCAAATTGAAAAGGAGAGAGAAAAATGAAACAAAGAGATTGCTTCTCTGCTTTTAATTTTTTCATATATTTTAATTGTCTTTTAACTGCTGCTAGGCTGCAGCAAATAGCCAAGTCAGAACCGACCAGGTCAAGCAAGGGCTGGTATTTGTTGGGTCAAGCTTAGCATTTTTTTTTCTTAGTCAGCCAAAGTATGACCTAGTCTACCTGAATTGCCAAATTAGATCAGGTCAAATTAGATGCAGGTTAGGTCCAAGCCAAGATGGCCTTGCCAACGGAAAAAGTGTATTAATTTGTACACTTCTACTCAATTATTCGAGAGGCATCAACAAATCTTAATACACAAAGTAGTGGTTATGTACAAAGCACTTGCAATAGCATGGCTTGGTCCCACAATTGTTTAATAACATTGCTTTATAAACTAGTTGTGGTTGGAAATTATTGCTGGAAATTGGACCCGAGGGTGACCGCTCGGCCGAGAAGAAGGAGCTCCGGCGAGAATCGGCGGGTGGCGGTCCGCTGGCGGGCAGCATCCTCCGGGGGACCTGCAAAAAACCGGTGGCTGGGGTTTCCGGCGCCGGCCCTCCGATGCCTAAGTCAGAGGGGGCTAATGTGTAGAAGGATGGAGGGAATGGGTCTCCTGAATTTCAGAGTCCAACCAACCCCCTTCTCAGGGGGAGGGGGTTTTCCTTTTATAGAGGGATATAAGCGTACCTACGATGTGACGGAGCGAACAGGTTACCGTATGCTTGAGCGTGTCGTATTAATGCGTGATCGTGTGAATTAATGCCTTGCCGTAGGAGATCAGGCCGGAGCCGGTGAGTCGTCGTGGCTGATCGGACATAGCCGAGTGAGTCAGCTGTTTGCTGTGAAGGGCTTGAGATCCGTAGATGGTATTAATCGTTGAGTGAACCGGAGATCAGCAGAGGCCATGCGCATTAATGGTTGAGTGAACCGGAGATCAGCAGAGGCCATGTGTATTAATGGTTGAGGACAGTGGCAGGGCATGGTCCCTGGTCGAACTGCAGGAGGATGTGACCGCAGCAGGTGGGCGGTGCGGTCGGAAGGCCGGGCTCTCGAAGTCGAAGATGCCGAGGCCAAGTGTTCGGACGGGGCGTCTCGGAGTTGAGCGCCTGGTCGGACGTTGGGCCCGGTTGCATGCCTTCAAGTTGGGCGGGCACCTCCAGGTCGGCTTCAGGTCGGGCGCCTCCAGGTCGGGCGCCTCCAGGTCGGGCGCTTTTAGGTCGGGCACCTCCAGGTCGGGCGCCTGGTCGGGCGCCTCCAGGTCGGGCGCCTCTAGGTCGGGCGCCTTTAGGTCGGGCGCCTGGTCGGGTGCCTCCAGGTCGGCTTCAGGTCGGGCGCCTGGTCGGGCGCCCCTAGGTCGGCTCCAGGTCGGGCGCCTTTAGGTTGGGCGCTTCAGGTACGTGCTGACCACGTACCCTTGGTGTTTCGGAGCGACTCATTTTTCCCCCAACACTACCCCACGACTTTTGAGTTCGAGCCGCTAGCGAGCTCGGGCGTGGAAAGTAGCTGTTTTTACCACGTTGGTGTAGGCAAGGAGATTTTAAATTATTTCGGCGCTCCGCGCGCTTCAAGGCACCCTTAATGGGAGGAGACGGGGCGACACCTTTCCGCTTTTCGAAGCGTTCTCGCGTCGTGAGCTCATGATGGGGCTCCGCGATCCAATAGGATACTTTCCTGATTCTGCATTCAAAACGTCGATCTAAATTGAATATGCCGCTTCAGTTTTCAGGGCCACCGCGTGGCACGATCTAGACGGGAGGCGGGATCCTGTTTCGTCGATCCGGGCCGTCGGAGATGTCTATATAAATGCCCATTCCGGCCCTAAGGGCTCTTATTTGGCTGCCACCATAGTCGCTCCCTGTTCCTTCTTCTTCTGTCCTTCTGTTCCTTCCGACGGCATCCCGAGGCAATCATCGCAGTTCTCCGACTCGTCGATATTTTCGGCGAAGATTTCAGTAGGTGCCTTCTCCCCCCCCCCCCCGTTTGCTCGGATGGTTTTCGTTTTTGCTTCCCTTCTTTCTATCGTTTTTTGGGATGGGTCGTGGTCCGGACGAAGTTGGGTCCGCCATGAGCAATGAGGAGGTAGAGATAACCGCTGAGTGGTTTTTCCCTCAGCGGGGGTTCCATCTAGAACCTGCGGGGTCGAGGGATCGAGTAACGAGACCTCCCCCGGGTCGGATCGGGGTGTATCTAGAAACACTCTGGGCCGGCCAGCAGTTCCCCCTCTACGAGTTTGTGAATGAGCTCCTGGCGACTAATCAGCTTGTTCCAGCGCAGCTTGCTCCGAACGCGTGGAGGACGATCGTCGGTTTTTTGTCCCTGTGCCTTGCGCACGGGATACCGACTTCGGTCAACATCTTCCGGTGGTGCTTCTTACTGAAGTCCAACCCGGGAGACGGAGAATGGCTGTATCTTGCCCTTCGGGGTGGTCGGTCATTCTTTCGGGGCGCTCCGACATCCATTCACGGGTGGAAGGAGAAATTTTTCTTTTTGTCATCCGAGCGGTCATGGGGGTTCGACCCCAGGTGGGGGCAGGCCCGGCTCAAGACTGCCAACAAACTCCCCAAACTGTCCGAGAACGAGCAGGGGATCCTCGACGCCCTTTACGGCCTCGAGAAAAATATTCTTCTGAACGACCTCGTAAGCGAGGACGCTTTAGTCAACGTAGGCTTGAGCTTGGCGCGCCCTCAGGGTAAGGGTGGTTGTGGTTTTTGTTTTGTTTGTTCTGCTCTTTATCTTTTCTTCCGTGACATTCAAACTTATTCCTTTTTTGTTCTTTCAGACGTTCCAAAGATGGTGACCAAGAACGCGGCTCTCTATGCCCGATTTTGGAAGAGGGTAGCCGAGATTGGTGGGGGCCCACCCGAGCCCAGAAAGAGGGCCAGATCTTCGGCGGGCGCAGCTGCCGAGGCTACTGCCCCCCAGGCCGGGTCCTCAGGCCTGCTCAGGAGGTCCTAATCACCGACCGTGGGGGCTCAAGTTTTGCGGGGGCTTCCGCGATGCCGGCCTGCCTGGCTCCTATTTCGCAGTGCCCTGGTCGACAGCCTGTCCAACTGCGGCGCTCGGTCCTCGAGCCGGGGAGCAGTCAGGGGGCTCCGAGGTCATCCTCGCCGGGCCCAGCAAGGCTTAGCCTCTCGGGTCCCTCGGAGGATGAGGCCCGACAAGAGAGGAGGCCCTACTGCCCCAAGTGGGTAGTTTTCGAGGGCGACTCGGCCCTCAACAATGCCGAATTAGCGTGCCAAGTTTTCCGAGTCGCGCTGCTCCCGGCCGACCACACCGAGATCCGGTCCATGAGCTACAACAGCTTCCTTGACGGAACTTATCGCTCTGCCATCCGGGTAAATTTGCCTTTAACTTATGTATTCAGTTTTTGGCTTTAACTTACTCTTCCATTTGCTCTGTTTACAGCATCTCCATGAGATCGACACGCTGATCTCCATAGCGACAGACTACCGGGACCGGGCTCGAAGGTGTCTGCGGGGACAGGAGCAGGCCGAGAGGAAGCTCGGCGAGGTCGAGGTCTCGAGGAGGGAGCTCCTCGCGAGGGTGGAAGCCGGCGAAGACGAGCTCCGGTCGCTGACTGCTCAGCTCGAGGAGGAGAAGGCTGCGCACGCTCTAGCCAGATCGGAAGTGCGCTCTGTTGAGGCTTGTCTGGCTGAGGCCCGCTCCGCGCTCATTGTCCACCGGAACGAGGCGAGAGCTGCTCAACTCAAGGTTGAGTAGCTTGAGGCCCGGGTGAAGGGGGCCCAAGAGCGAGCTGATCATGCGGTGCAACTCTTTCGAGAGTCGGAAGAGTTCCGCGAGCTGCTGGAAGAAGAGGCCGTGGATGGACTTATCCGCGGCTTGGAAGACTTCCGAAATCAGCTGAAGCGGCTCTGCCCCGAGTTCGATCTCAACCTGCTCCAGCCGGGAGCGGGGATTGAGGAGGGCGAAGATGGGCCCGAAGGCCTGGCTGGGGCCGAGATTCAAGCGGCCGGGGAGGCCACTCAGGAGGCTTCCGCCGAGGGGGCTCCTGAAGGAGCTCCTGATGCCGCCCCTGAAGCTGTGGGCGACGTCTCGACCGAGGCCTCCACGCCGGGGCGGCGGAAGGACCTTGGGGGGCTTCGACAGAGAGAGCCGAGGCGGCCGTTGTGGACGACCTCGGAGCTGCGCCCGCCCCTTAGGGTTTTGTTTCCTATTTTGGTCTTTTCTTTTTGTTTTGTTTTGTAAGCAAGATCGGCCCCCGAAATTGTATGGTCGAACCTTGGTTTTGTACTTAGCCTTCGGGCTTCTATCAATAAAGAATTTTTTTTTCCTAAATTTGCGCTTCTCTCTTTGCATAGTAGATAAATTTTTGATCGTTTAGACTAAAATTCCCTTTGGCAAATTCCTCGGGCTCGACTAAGTTCGTAGACTTAAGGTCCGTAGACTTAGGTCCCGATTGCATTCGCTAAATTGTTAAGCTTGGATCCGATAGGGAAGGTTCCGAGCTCAGACTTCAGGAAAATTCACCAAGTCTTTCAGCTCGGACTCGAATCTCGCTGAGCCCTTGAGCTCAGCTCCCGAATTGTTGGAGCGCTGAGCTCGGACCTTGGACCCCGAAGGGGTTTCGCCAGGTCTTTAGGTCCATCTCCTGGAAGATTTGGCCAGGTCTTCAGGCTCGATTTTCTGAGTATAGGCTTACAAAAACTTTAGAGTCGGTTCCCGAGGAGATCGTAGACCAGAGTCAAGCTATCATTGGGGCTTTCGTGGCTGTTAGAGTTGGGCACTGGGCCGGGCCGCCCACGGCCCGGCACGGCCCGGCACGAAGCGGGCCGTGCCTGGCACGGCCCGCTAGCTACAGTGCCGGGCCGTGCCTGGCATGGCCCATTTAAGTGGGCCGTGCTGGGTCACAGGTTACTGGCCCGCGGGCCAAGCCCGGCACGGCCCGCTTCGGGCCTGGGCCGGCACGGCCCGCTCTAGGCCCGCGGGCCAAGCACGGCACGGCCCGCGGGCCAGCCCGGCACAGCCCATAAGGGCCTGGGCCGGGCTGGCCCGCGGGCCTGGCACGGTCCGGGCCTGGGCCCGGCCCGGCCCGATAAAAATTAATGCTTCATAAATTTTTTTAATAAATTAATAAATATTGAAAACTAAGGATTTATGAATATAAAGCCACCTTAATGGTGGGGGGTTTGGCATAGACCCCTACCAGTTTATTAATTTAAATCAAAATGGTACATGAAGGGAGGTTTGGACCTTGGTCTGACCTCCAGAATACAATAAGAAAGGGCCGAGGTTTGGACCTTGGTCTGACCTCCAGAATACAATAAAAATGTACAATTATAAAAAATTAAGAAATCTTACTAATCATCAGTGATTCAGTGAATCAGTATTCACTCTTCAGTCTTCAGTAGTGTTTGTATCATCATCATCAGAGGATGTTGTATTATGTCCACCTTTATCTTGAAGTCTTGCCTCAGCATCCAATCAATCTTTGAAGCAGAGAAGCATCTCCACCGTTTCGCCCGTCATCCTACTTCTCTTTTCGTCAAGAACACGCCGACCTGCACTAAAAGCGGATTCCGATGCTACCGTGGACATCGGCACAGCTAAAATATCGCGTGCAATTGCAGACATAACAGGATATTGATTTCTAACACTCTTCCACCAAGATAATACATCTAGATTCTCTTTTGATTTTCATCATATGCAGACTGAAGATCATTTCGTAAATAAAATTCTAGTTCACTACTTAAAGATGAAGAAGATGAAGATAAACTTGAAGCATGTGTGTGTCTTCTCTGTGCAATGAATGAAAAAATAGATGACGAACGAGAACTACTAGAAGAAGAAATAGAGGTTTGTATTTGTGTTCTAGATCCACGAATTTTTTCATCATATATAGCATAAATATTATAAAGAAGTTGTTTTACCTCATTTTTAGCAGATTCAGAATCTTGATTCATATTTTCACAGTATGCATCAAGTAAAATTAGCACGCCATTTAATTTAACTCTAGGATCAAATACAGCAGCTAAGTTATGCATAGGACATATCTTGTCCCAATACTCATTCCATTTAGATTCCAATAATAGGCATTAAAACATCATCATATCTATGTTCTGCAATTTTTTGACTAATTATATATGCTTGTTGTAAAAATGACATGAAGTTGGATAATAAATACCAGAAAGAACATTGGTAGCATTATAAAAACTAAGCAAAAAATCTTCCAAAATTTTTCCTTTATTCCAATCAGTTTCAGTCAACGTAAAGCCTAATCCACGATCATTAATATATGCACTTAATAAGTTTTTATATGGGTATGCATCATGTATCATGCTATATGTTGAGTTCCAACGAGTAATTACATCAAGTTTAAATTTTTTAAAATGTTTACCATGATTTATACATAGTTCCTTAAATTCTTGAAGTCTTGATCTTGAAGCATGAATAAAAGAAACTGTATTTCTAATTTTACCAATCACATCTTGAATCATGCCCATGCCAGCTTGAACAGATAGATTTAAGATATGACATGCACATCTAATATGCAATAAATTTCCATCTAACATGGGATGCAATAAGTCTTTTAATAATGCAACAGCAGAATTATTATTAGATGCATTATCAAAAGTAATAGACATAATTTTATTATTAATATTATATGAACATGCAGTTTGATAAATGACATTTGAAATTTGTTGCCCAGAATGTGGAAAATCAAAAGCACGAAAAGCAAGAATACGTTTATTTAATTGCCAATCATTATCAATATAATGAGCAGTAATGGCAATAAAATAATTACTACCTACAGATGCTGACCAAATATCAGAAGTTAATGAAATTTTTACATTTAAAGTAGAAAGTGTTTCAATTAAACTTTGTTTCATTGCTAAAAAGTTAGTTTAGCTACTCTTCTAAATGTACGCCTACTAGTTCTTTTGTAAACAGGTTGTAGGTTTAATTGAACATATTCTTCAAAATTAAAAGATTCACATAAACTAAAAGGTAATTCATCCTTAACTATCCATTGTACAAGTGCTTTTCTTTGATTTTCATGATTATATGCAAAATTACCTACAAGTAATCCCCCTTGTATATTAAGGGTACTTTGAGTTTGAGCATGATTCTATGACTCTCTTGATGTCTTTTTAAATGCCCTGTTCCTCCACTACTACTACAACTATAAAGTTTGGCACATTTTTTACATTTAGCTTTCCAGACTCCATCAACCATAACTCTATCAAATTCATTCCATACAGCACTAGTCCTCTTACGAGAAGAGATTTGATCTTCACTCGGTTCACTAGTTCTAGAGGAACTAGGAACATGGGGTTGGGGATTAGTTTCTTCTCCCTCAGAAACAGGAGGAATGCCAAACTGACTTTGCTCAAAAGATGACATATCTAAATTGATGAATTCAAAAAATAAAAACAAACCACAAGGAGGAATTGAGTAGAGGGTCGAAGGGCAGAGGCAGAGCCGAGATTCTGAGCTTCCTCTTGTGCTCTCAACAGGAGTGACCTTCTCTTCTCAACAGGAACCTCCTCTTGTGTAGCACTTGAACACTTGCTAAATGCAAACTAAAAATTAAATTGCTAGAAGAGCACTTTAGAAGAGAGAAATAATAGCAGTAGAGAAGGAGAGAATAGTTGGTTTGGTGTGGTGAGAATGAGGGAGAAAAGGGCTATTTATAGAAGCCCAAATTTTTTTTTCCCAAAATATCCCTCAATTTAGCCGTTTTTGGACTGTTGGGAGGGGCAAAATTGGAAATTTCCCAAAATAGCCGTTGGAAACGGCTATTTTTCTCCCCCTCCAGACGGGCCGTGCCTGGCACGGCCCGTTTCGTGCCGTGCCCGGCCCGGCCCGCCAATAGACGGGCCTGGGGCCGGGCCGGGCTTCCTTTTGCGCCCGAGACGGGCCGTGCCGGCACGGCCCGCTTCATAAGCGGGCCGGGCCAGGCACGGCCCGTTTAGACCTTGGGCCCGGTGGGCCTGGGCCGGGCCGGCCCGGCACGGCCCGATGCCCAACTCTAGTGGCTGTTGGTCTCGAACTTGGTTGGAGTATCAATAAGTAGAATCGAGACTGACTCGGCACTTCTGAGCTCGGCTAGAGTATCAAAGCTCGAGGTCGTCGCTACAGGCCGGCGTCGACTTAGATCAATGTTTGGACTCGGCCGAGCCCTCATTCAGGGGTCTGTATAGACTGACCTGTAGATTAGCGGTGAGGAGAGCATGCCCAGGGTTGAGACCTCGGCTTATGGTTGGCTCAGAAGGGCATCCCGACCTTGGTCGGGGGAGGTCCTAAGCTTGGTCGGAATTTTGTCAGTGATACAAGTGAATAGATGTAATGAAGCAGGTGCTGGGTGGAACGTACCTCATGCACCATCTGAGTTAGGTGCCCCGTGCTAAGGTAAACAACCTCGCTCTTCGGCCAGCCTTTTGGGGGCATTCTTTGACCTGGGATATGCTTCAGGCACACCGACACATTGGAGGATATCGTCGTTGTCGAGAATTCGTGTAGGTACTGTTCCGTTGTCGCTGTCGAGCGCCACAGAGGGCCGCGAAGGTACTATCCCGTCTTTTCGGGGTCGAGGGAGCTCGGGCGCGCTGTCGACTCTCGGGGCATCTCGACCTTAGTCGAGGAGGCGCTGCAGGGAGCCGCAAAGTTACTACCCCATCTTCGTTGTCGAGCGCCACAGAGGGCCGCGAAGGTACTACCCCGTCTTTTCGAGATCGAGGGAGCTCGGGCTCGCTGTCGACTCTCGGGGCATCTCGACCTTAGTCGAGGAGGCGCTGCGGGGGGTCGTGAAGGTACTACCCCATCTTTCCGAGGTCGAGGGAGCTTGGGCTCGTTGTCGACTCTCGGGGCATCTCGACCTTAGTCTAGGAGGCGCTGCGGGGGGCCACGAAGGTACTACCCCGTTGTCGTTGTCGAGCGCCACGGAGGGCCGTGAAGGTGCTACCCCATCTTTCCGGGGTCGAGGGAGCTCAGGCTCGCTGTCGACTCTCGGAGCATCTCGACCTTAGTCGAGGAGGCGCTGCAGGGGGGCGCGAAGGTACTACCCCGTCTTTCCGGGGTCGAGGGAGCTCGAGCTCGCTGTCGACTCTCGGGGCATCTCGACCTTAGTCGAGGAGGCGCTGCGGGGGGCCACGAAGGTACTACCCCGTTGTCGTTGTCGAGCGCCATGGAGGGCCGCGAAGGTACTATTCCGTTGTCGTTGTCGAGTGCCACAGAGGGCCACGAAGGTACTACCTCGTCTTTTCGGGGTTGAGGGAGCTCGGGCTCGCTGTCGACTCTCGGGGCATCTCGACCTTAGTCGAGGAGGCGCTGCGGGGGGCCGCGAAGGTACTACTCCGTTGTCGTTGTCGAACGCCACGGAGGGCCGCAAAGGTAGTACCCCGTCTTTTTGAGCTCGAGGGAGCTCGGGCTCACTGTCGACTCTCGGGGCATCCCGAACTCAGCCGGGGTCTTTGAGGGAGATCAAGGCCGAGCTCGATGTCATCACGACGAGGTGTTTCAGGCTTAGCCAGAGCACCCGAACTTGGTCGAGCATCCGAACGTGGTCGGGCATCCGATCTTGGTCGAGTTTTCTGAGGATCACAAGGGTCCCAATGTCAGGAGGAGCACAGGATAGTCAAAAAAAGAACTATGAATGAATTAACACGAGAGGGCGAGAATCATGTTCCCAATTGCCGAGGACCCCTTAGGGTTCTATTGGTAATACATCCGGAGGTTCACAGAGTTCCAGCTTCGTGGGATGAGAGTCCTTTCGAGAGACTCCAGCTTGTACGCTCCGGGCCGCTGGACTCGCGCGATCCGGTAGGGTCCTTTCCAGTTCGGAGCTAGCTTCCCCTGCTCGGTAGGTTGAGAAGCTTCGGTTTTTCCTGAGGACAAGATCTCCCACTTTGAGAAACTTGGCTTTAACTTTGGAATTGTAGTACTGGGCCGTCTTCTGTTGGTATCTTGCCATGCGGACTCGGGCGGCTTCCCTTGTCTCTTCAACGAGGTCCAAGTTATTCCTGAGCTGAGAAGAATTGGAGTCGGCATCATAATGCTCTACCCTTGGTGAGGGGAGTCCGATTTCCAAGGGGATGATGGCCTCTGTTCCGTACGTCAGGTTAAAGGAGGTCTCGCCGGTGGGTAGCCGGAACGTAGTTCGGTAGGCCCAGAGAACGTTGTATAGGTCCTCGACCCACTATCTCTTAGATCGGTCGAGCCTGGCCTTGAGCCCTGCAAAATGGTGCGATTCGTTACCTCGATTTCTCCATTGGTTTGCGGATGGGCGACCGAGGTAAAACGGTGATCGTTGCCGAGTTCAGAGCAGAATTTTCTGAAACGGACGTTGTCAAACTGACGGCCGTTGTCAGATATAAGGATGTGGGGGAGTCCAAATCTGCAGATTATTAACTTCCAAACAAAATTCCGCATCTTCTGCTCGGTGATCCGGGCCACTGGTTCAGCTTCTACCCATTTAGTGAAGTAGTCGATGGAGACGACCAGAAACTTCCTCTGCCCAGTCGCCAGGGGAAATGGCCCCAGGATGTCAATTCTCCACTGGGCAAACGGCCAAGGGGCACGGATTGAGGTCAGCAGGGCCGAGGGTCGGCGCTGGATGTTGGCGTTCCGCTAGCATCGGTCGCACCTTCGAGCGAAGTCCATTGCATCCTTTTGAAATATGGGCCAGTAGTATCCCTGGCGTAAGATTTTGTGGGCCAGCGCTCGGCCTCCCAAATGATTTCCACAGATCCCTTCATGAACCTCTCGCATGGCATAGTCCGCCTCTGACAGATGGAGGCATATGAGGAGGGGAGAGGTGAAGGATTTTCGGTAGAGCTTGCCTTCATACAATATGTATCGGGAGGCTAAACGCCTGATTCGGCGTGCCTCGAGCTCGTCATTGGGAAGGGCTTCATTTTGCAAATAGCTGATGAGCTCATCCATCCAGCTCGGCTCCATCTCGAGGCAGAGGGCTGGCTTGGGCTCCTCGGTGCTGGGCGCTTGAAGGTACTCGAGCACCGTTGTCTTCGGGAGCTCGCTCATGCGCGAGGTCGCCAGCTTCGACAGTTGGTCTGCTCCCAGGTTCTCTGTCCTGGGAATATGTTGGATGCTGAAGGAGCTCAGAGTAGAGGTGAGGTCCCGCACCTTCTGGAGATATTTCTGCATCGACGGCTCTCTAGCTTCGAAGTCTCTCAAGATCTGGCTCACGACCAATTGGGAGTCACTAAAGACCTTGAGGTCCTTCACTTCCAACTCCTTTGCCAGTTTGAGCCCGACGATGAGTGCCTCGTATTCTGCCACATTGTTGGAGGTGGGAAACTCGAAGCGTAGAGCTTGCTCTGCGACCACCCCGTCCGGGCTGGTGAGAATGAGACCTGCTCCGCTACCCCCCGAGGTCGAGAAGCCGTCCACATATAGGACCCATGGCTGCCTCGGGGTCCCCTCCGTTGGCATGAGTGGGAGCTCGGGATCGTCCGGCAAAGTGCACTCTATGATGAAATCGGCTAGCGCTTGGGCTTTGATCGCCGGCCTCGGATGGTATTCAAGGTCGAACTCCTGGAGCTCGACTGCCCACTTGGCAATTCTCCCGGCGCGATCTGACCGTTGCAGAATCTGCTTCATAGGCTGGTCGGTCAGTATGGCCACAGTGTGGGCCTGGAAGTAGGATCGGAGCCTCTGAGCCGAGATGACCAGGGCAAAGATTGTCTTCTCCAATTTGGAATATCGGGTCTCGGCATCCCTCAGGACCCGGCTGGCATAGTATATTGGCCTTTGAAGTTTGTTCTCTTCTCGGACCAGGACTGAGTGTTGCCCAAGGTGACAATCCAAGAGGGGGGGTGAATTGGGTTTTTCTAAATTTTTGGTGCTTTAAATGCTTTCTTAGTTAAGAGCGGTGAATGCTTTCATAAAATACTTGAATGAATTAAACTAGAGTAAAGATGAAAGATAAAGCAAGAATAAGCACAAGAACAAGCACAACACAAACACAATGATATATAGTGGTTCGGTGCACCCCAAGGCACCTACGTCCACTCCCCAAGCGTCCCCTTGGGAATTTTACTATAACCCCTCGGATTACAGTAGGATTGTTTTCCGGGCTCACAATCCAAAACCTTTACAATTTGGTTTTCCGGGATCACCAAAAACCTATGTTGGTTTTACGGGCTTACCAACGAACCTTCACAATTGGTTTTACGGGCTTACCAAGAACCTATGTTGGTTTTACGGGGTTACCAACAACCTACGTTGGTTTTACGGGCTTACCAACAACCTATGTTGGTTTTACGGGGTTACCAACAACCTACGTTGGTTTTACGGGCTTACCAACAACCTATGTTGGTTTTACGGGGTTACCAACAACCTACGTTGGTTTTACGGGCTTACCAACAACCTACGTTGGTTTTACGGGCTTACCAACAACCTACAATGTTGGTTTTACGGGCTTACCAACAAACCTTACAATAAGTAGTTTGACAAACATAAAGAAGGATTCAAACTCCTAAATGAGCATATGAAACAATATAAACTACAAAGAAGAGTTAGAAAGTATTTATCGCTTTGAAGTGGCTTTGCTCTTCTTTGTCAAGGATGCTTCACTTCTTCAAGGGAGGATGGAGCTCTTGATGCCTCTTTGAAACTGCTCAACCCCTTTCTTTTGATTCTTGAATGAAGCACTTGGATGAAGCTTGCCTTGCTAGGGTTCTCTCTTGAATGCACTTGATGTATTTTCCCCCAAACTTGCTTCCTCTGATGAATACTCCCTCTTAAATACTTCTCCAACCTCCAAATAGTCCTTTCTGACCGTTGGATTGAAGAAACTAGCCGTTTATAGCCGTTGGGAGTCCAAAAAGCATTTCTGCACAACTAGCCGTTATGTTCTGCCCGTGTTTGGGTCGGCTCAACCTGTCCTTGGGTCGACCCAACCTTCACTTGGGTCGACTCAAACATTCCTTGGGTCGACCCTCTCAGAAAACACAGAAACTTGAAATTCAGCCTTCTGTTGCCTTGGGTCGACCCAACCTTTCTTTGGGTCGACTCAAACCTTGGGTCAGCTCAACATTTTTCTTGGGTCGACCCAAACTCAGGAAAATCAGAACCTTGAATTTCAGCCTTTCTTCACTTGGGTCGACTCAACCTTTCTTTGGGTCGACTCAAGCTTGGGTCGACTCAACTTCATCTTGGGTCGACCCTCTCAGTAAATCCAGAGAACCATTTTTGAATTGTTTGAGGATCTTGATGTTTGGGTCGACTCATGCTTTCCTTGGGTCGACCCAACTCACTGTTCATCTGTGTCATTTTTGCAGAAGTGTGCCAAATGCTTTCTTGATGTGCCGGGGTCGACTCAAACAATCTTTGGGTCGACTCAATCCACACTTTGCTGCATTCTTAAGGTTAGATTCACTCAAATGAACAAGACCATATATATATTCTCAATTAAACAAATGTACTGAGAGTTATGAACTTATAAATGAAGTATCAATTTAACTTATAACATGCTCTAGATAATTGCTTGTTAATCATCAAAATAACACTATCATCCTCAATCTCCCCCTTTTTGATGATTACAAAATAAAGAGTATAAGCCTATTGATACTTGTCTTTAAAATCAGTTCATAAAAGGGATTAAATTGCTGAATTTCAGCTTTTCATATATACTTATGAAATCTCCCCCTATATTATTCAAAAGTTGCCAATTTGACTGTTTGAATGGCTCCCCCTTTCATTTATAATTCATTAGCAATGAAACTTCAAAAATTTGAGATAAAATATGAGTTTCAGCTTATGTATCGGGGTGCGAGAGGTGCGTGCCAAATTCTGAAATTATGTGTGCCAAATTCTGAAATTTGATATAAATTTTTGAGTTGATCATTTTCATTGTTACAAATTGCTCCCCCTTAGATGTATAAGCTTTCTTATATGATTTTCAATTTGTTTGCCCATTTATTTCTCTTTTCTTTACATGCTCTAAACACTATCTTTACTTCTCCCCCTTTTTGTTATACATATCTTTACTTCTCAAATAAAATACTCTTTCTTTACTTCTCCCCCTTTATATACTCTTTTCTTCTCTTCTCCTTTATATACTCTTTCCTTCTCTTCTCCCCCTTTTTGTTATCATCAAAAACATATATATGGGAAAAGATGCAATTAAGAACAAACTTCAGACTTCATTGATCACAATAGAAACATTTTCATACATTAATGCCCAAAATAAAGATAAGTACAATGTTCCTCAATCAAGATTTAAAGATATAAGGGAAAAGCAAGATACATATGAGAAAAAGATTTCTAGCCTAGGCTCTAAATATAGATGCTAAGATCAGCCTAGGGAGACTCTAATTGAGAGTGGGAAATAGGGTTTTCGGAAGAGGACAAAGGGTAAACAGTGCCCTAGATAGCGCTCTCGGGTCCCCCTTTTAACAGTGGGGTCCCGACGTTGGGTCGACTCAAGAAATTTCTTGGGTCGACTCAACGTTGGGTCGACCCTGTTCTGGGTTGGGTCGGCCCAAGTGCAGAATTTTTCTTTTCTCTTCCTTTTTGCTTCTAAAAATTTTCCTTGCTTCCAATCCTTATAAATTCTTTCTGGGACAATGATACATGAGTAAGAAATCTATAGATAACAAGTTTGACTCATGTTTCATGGGTTTTTAGAAATGGGAGGAATGTATCATGAGATTGCTTGCTCCCTTTTATATCTCTTCAATAAAAAGGATCACATATGCCTAATTTCCTCCTTAGCGTGCAGACTCTATCTTCACTCAAGGGTTTTGTGAATATGTGAGCTAATTGTTTTTCAGTACATATATGCTCATATGTTTCCATTTTGCACATGATCCCTAATAAAATGATATCTTATTTCTATGTGTTTGGCTTTAGGAATGAGATATTAAGGATGTAAGCCAGAAGTGATCTCTAAATGTAGATTCCAAAGATATTTTTCAAATCAAGTGTAGATGGAATCTTTTTCAAGTTATTTCAAGGAGTATCAAGAATAATATTCAAAGAAGGCACGAATGAAAACTCAACATCTTTATATATATATATATATTAAGTATATAACAAGATGAGAGCAATCTAATTAATTTTCAGAGTATAGTATAAGATCAAATAAAGATCAAACCTTATATACTTGAAAAACATAAGATTATGTTGAATCCTTAATTCTTAATGACTTTAAAGTTCTTTCATGATATAAAAGTATTGGGGCATAGACACCAAGACATGAATTTATGCAATGTAGGATATATAAAATTCAGGGCTTTGAAAGTTCTTTTAAAGCTCTCTTAAAGACTTTCTTTTACTTCTTTAAAGATCATAGCATCAAAATCAATTAAAATGGATTGGCTCAGGATTGAAACACTAAAGTGCAAGCCAATAAGAGATCATTAGTGGATTCCAAAGTAAATTTTCAATGCTAAGACAACTGGAATCCTTTTCACTTAGTTTTCAAAACAAGTGGTTTACAAATTAAGTACAGATAAAAATCCAACTTTCAAAAGATATTCAATGAAGCACAAAGTTTAATACCACTTTACATTTAGTATTCTTTCTCTTATCTTTAGTTGTGAATTTACATGATTAAGTTCTATATGATCTCTCCCTCTGAAATTTTCTTTCTCCCTCTTAATTAATTAATCCATAAAAGAGTTTAGAGTTTGAAGATAATTTTCAATAAAGAGATTGAGTATTTAAAGCTCCCCCCTTAAAAGATGCATTCTTCTTTAATTATTCTTATCTTTTGTTGAATTTCAGATTTTAATGATAAACGTGAATAAAACTGAAACTTTATGATATCAAGAATGTAGAGTGATCTAGAATTATTCAAAATTTATAGCAATCACTCTTTTTAATCTTTTAAGAACAAGTTATGCTTCCTCTTAATCTTTGAGAAAATGTACTGAAATATTAATCAGAAAATGATTCATTTGAAGCTCAAATTCTTTCAAAAGTATTTACATTTTCTTTCTTTTAAGAATCATTTGAGTGAGCTGAAATATTTCTAGACTTAAGATCATTCACTCTTTTCTTAAAAATAGTTTTTTTTTTGATGGAAGCATTTAATTATGCAGGAGTGTATATTCAAAGTATTAATTTCTTAGTCATAGTTTTTCAGCAATGAATATATGAAGCACAATAAATCTTTTCAATATTAAAATAAAATCATATATTAAAAATATTTGTTTGCAATCAAGATCATCAAAAGACACATCATTCAGACCAATATTAGTACACTTTGAAGATAAGAAATGATATGTTTCAGATGCGTATCGGGGCAAGCAATCAAGGCATCAGAATTATTCTATTTTTCTTAAGCTGTAGTTTTATCTAGAAATTCATATTGAGTTTAAGCTTTTATACAAAATCAGATTCTGAATTTCATAAAGATTCTCAAGGAGGCTTTCAAAGTTGTAATTTGAGATATGTATCTTCACATTGTAGCTCATCTTAAATCATTAAGATTGAAAACACATATTTCAAAAACATTAGAGCACATCCAGAATCTTTGTAATTCATATTGAATTTTGGTACAAATTGGAGGACATTATGTACTAATGTTAGGCAAGTTGAAAGATAAATTATAATCAATTCATTCTGCCTAATTTGCAAATTCAGATTATCCTTTTCTTCTTCTTTTTATAAATATATTCAACTTTCAGATTTCAAAGGTGATCATGAACGACAAATCTAAAATTTCTTTCAAAAATATTTTTAGAAAAATTCTTTATGTAATTTTTCAAACATTCAAGCATTGGAACCGATTTAATAAGAAATTTTATTTTTGATCAAGAGAGTACAAGAGAAATCCAACATATCATTGATGAGTATAGAATACAAGTAAAACAATTTTCATTAGGCTTTGAGGCACAAGTTATTTCGAAGTCAAAGGTGAAGCAAAAACTTGTATACAAAGTTAAGGCTTATTCCAAATTATGAGTGTTATAAAGAAAAATAAATTTGCTATTGGTAGAAACATGTTTCAATCAAATTATTCAAGCATGAAGCATTTCAAACTGAATATTGAAAATATATAATTCAAAGTATGCAAAACATAACACGCATGTCATGGATCAAAATCAATTCTTTTCAAATAAAAATTTTTTTATTTAAATACAATTTAGCACTGATTTTATCCTTAAGGTGTGTTTTCAAGTGATTGAAACTTCATTTGATTTTTCACAACCTTCTTATATATTTTCATTTATTTATCATTCATTCCCCAAATTTTTAATTTCTTTCTTTAACCATTCAATGAACATTTTGATTATCTTCATTTATTTTTCGGTTTTACTTTTCTATGCTCTATATTCTATTTGCTCCCTATCCGGTGGAGTTGGAAGGGGCACGAGGTACTACCACTAGCCTCCCTCTTGTGCCGTCCCTAATATGCCCTACACCGAATAGTTGGGTCAAATAGTGTCGGGTACTACCACTAGCCTCCCCATTGACACCATCCCTATGATGAGCAATATAGAAGGTTTAAAATGTTCACTTCAAACTTTTTCTGTAATTAATTACGGATTTTATCTCTTCCAAAGGAATGTTCATATTAGTCTCACAATTGTGCCGAATGTATTATGCTTGTTTTGCTTTTTCTTAAGATTGAAGTATTTGTCTTTACTTAGATTTTACTTCTCTTGAATAATATCCATTCTCTTTTCTTTATCTCTCTCTCTTTTTGTTATTCTCAAGTAATTTACATGAAAGAGCAGAATAAAGAAATAATCTTATATGCTGCATATGCATGTATATCATGCAAACAGGATTTTCATTATGCCCAATGATTCATTGCTTATCACAAGTTATTTTGAATTAGAGATTTGAGGCATAAACTTGTGTATTTCATGGTTATGCATTATATAGGAAAAAGTAAACTTCAATTTAATCACACCATGAAACAATCATCACTAGCATGAGAATGAAGCATGATATCAAGATGATCAGCAATTAAGGGTTAAATCATGCTACCATATAATTTCAGACTATTAATTTTGCTCAACTAACTCACAAGAGAAGGATTTAGATTACCAATGCATTTAGCATTCTTCAAGCCAAATACCTTTTAGATTCTTTACACCCTTGGCTGAAGAAAATCTCTTTTTTTTTGTTTGCAAGGGAATGTTTATTGTATCTTTCATTGAGGTGTCCTTCAAGTTGAAATTTCTTGCTCATAAATCCTGTATCATTAATGAAATCTTTTTCTTTCTTGAAGGAAAGTCATTAGTTTTTTCAAGATACAAAACATTCATACAATATATTTCTTAGCTAGATGACTCAACATAAGATATGACAATAATTGAATATTAAGTCACTTTACTCAAGAGATTGTCTAAATATAAGCACAAGTCACTTGAACTAAAGAGATAACTTCATTAAGTAAAATGGTTCAAGGACAAGTATGTGAGGCAATCAAGGTAAAAAAAAATTTTTATTTTCAGAATTAATTTAGCTTAGATTCTATTTGCTTAAGATAATTATCAATAAGATATACAAGTTGAGTTTTAATCAAATTATCTTAAACAGTTGTTTCTATCAAAAATTTTGATTATGATTTAGTTTTCAACACTAATAATCATGTTTCAGGGAGTTGAGCAATCTTCTTTTAGAGCAATTAGGATTTTATTTTGACTTATGAGTGATAGTTTAAAAGAATTAATATTCATGCTTTAAAAGATTTTTATGATCAAGTTAAGCATGACATGTTACAATTAATCAGTAGAATTTGAGATAATTTTAGAGAAAGATATTAATCATGGATACAAAGATTATGCTCAATGAAGTTTTAACATGAAGGCATGAAATCAGCATCTATCATTTATACTAGAGAGAAAATTTAGATTTTGAAAACTTGAAGAAGAAAGTTATATATATTCATTCATTGTTTTCTTATCATCATACAAGCACTAGAAAATTTCATGCTAAGATCGTGTAGATAAGATTTGTCATACATACAAGGCATTTAATAAATATTCAATAGCCTAACTGAATTTATAAAGTTAAGCATATCAAGACATAAAATGACAATTTAAATTACATTCACAAATGATGAAATAAAATTTATTTATAAGTCACGTGCCATGGCACCCAATTAAGAGTTTCACATGAGTTTCAAGGGCTGCTTTGACACATTTGCAAGATAATCTCAGTTTTTCATTTTAGGTACCCAAGCTTGCTTGGGTCTTTGGGAGTTAGTGCATATGGTTCCTTTTGGAATCCAAATCTGTTTAATTGTAATAATTTTATCATTTGATTTGCTTGTATTAGAACCATAGGTAAAGTTTTTATGCCCAATCTTTTTATGTTTGAAATAAGTTATCTTATTTGATGGTTTGCTTGGCGAATTGATAACCATTTTCTTTAGGGGTTTATTATTGAGCAAAGGAATCCAACCAAGTCTTGATTTATCAAAAACAGCATGTTGGCTTTCAAACATCGTTTTTAATCTTTCTAAACTTACAGTGAATTTGTTAATAAAAGATTTCAATTGGTTAACTTCTTCACTTAAGTTTTTGATTTTCTTTAATTAAATTCTGATTTTTCTGAATCAATTCTTCCGAATTTAATCTTAAGCGTTCATTCTCAGAGTTTAATTTGTCTCTCATTTTAGCGGAAGAATTTCTTTCTTCTGACATTTCCAGATTTATCTTTTTAAGATTTTTATTTTTCGTAGCTAATTTTCTACATTCACCATACAAATCATGAAAAGCATTTAATAGTTCATCATAAGAGAATTCTTCCTGAAATTCATTAGGTGTGAAATCAGATTCAAATTTTACCTTATCTTCTTGTGCCATAAAGCATAAGTTAGTTACCTCTTGTAGTTCTTTGGAGCTAGTATCATTATTGTTGCTCCTCACTTTCATTTTCTTGCTTGACTCTTCCTTAGTCAAGGCTTTCTTGCTTTTTATCTCTTTCTTCCTTTCTTCTTGCTTCCTCTTCTTCTTTGTCTTTAGGAAGCTTTTGAATTTTTCGGTGTTTGGGTATGGATCCTTGTTTTCATCACCGAATTCTTCATTTGTTGTTCTTTCTTCCGGATTGGGAGATTCAACATCGTTTTCTGCAGGCTCACTGTTAGTATGTAATTGAAGCACATGTGAGCTAATCTGAATATTGTCATAGATATTTTCTAAAGTATCCCAGATTTCCTTAGCAGATAAGCATGCAGAGATTTTATTAAATTCAGTTTCATGGATAGCACAATATAGTATGTTCATAGCATTAGCATTCAATTGTGCTAAGTCTTTTTCATTAATAGTGTGAGAGAGTGAGTGAGGGCCTCTGGTAATGATGTACCATAATTCATAGTTTGAAGCTTGAATGAATATCCTCATTCTAGCTTTCCAATAAGTGTAGTTTGTGCCATTAAATAGAGGTGGTCTATCAATTAATTGTCCCTCTCGTATAGAACATCCCACTTGGGTTGTCATGATCTTTAACTCTTGATTGTGAGATCAATGGGTACTATTAGAGCACCTTGCTCTGATACCACTTGTTGCCCAAGGTGACAATCCAAGAGGGGGGGTGAATTGGGTTTTTCTAAATTTTTGGTGCTTTAAATGCTTTCTTAGTTAAGAGCGGTGAATGCTTTCATAAAATACTTGAATGAATTAAACTAGAGTAAAGATGAAAAATAAAGCAAGAATAAGCACAAGAACAAGCACAACACAAACACAATGATATATAGTGGTTCGGTGCACCCCAAGGCACCTACGTCCACTCCCCAAGCGTCCCCTTGGGAATTTTACTATAACCCCTCGGATTACAGTAGGATTGTTTTCCGGGCTCACAATCCAAAACCTTTACAATTTGGTTTTCCGGGATCACCAAAAACCTCTGTTGGTTTTACGGGCTTACCAACGAACCTTCACAATTGGTTTTACGGGCTTACCAAGAACCTATGTTGGTTTTACGGGGTTACCAACAACCTACGTTGGTTTTACGGGCTTACCAACAACCTATGTTGGTTTTACGGGGTTACCAACAACCTACGTTGGTCTTACGGGCTTACCAACAACCTATGTTGGTTTTACGGGCTTACCAACAACCTACGTTGGTTTTACGGGCTTACCAACAACCTACGTTGGTTTTACGGGCTTACCAACAACCTACAATGTTGGTTTTACGGGCTTACCAACAAACCTTACAATAAGTAGTTTGACAAACATAAAGAAGGATTCAAACTCCTAAATGAGCATATGAAACAATATAAACTACAAAGAAGAGTTAGAAAGTATTTATCGCTTTGAAGTGGCTTTGCTCTTCTTTGTCAAGGATGCTTCACTTCTTCAAGGGAGGATGGAGCTCTTGATGCCTCTTTGAAACTGCTCAACCCCTTTCTTTTGATTCTTGAATGAAGCACTTGGATGAAGCTTGCCTTGCTAGGGTTCTCTCTTGAATGCACTTGATGTATTTTCCCCCAAACTTGCTTCCTCTGATGAATACTCCCTCTTAAATACTTCTCCAACCTCCAAATAGTCCTTTCTGACCGTTGGATTGAAGAAACTAGCCGTTTATAGCCGTTGGGAGTCCAAAAAGCATTTCTGCACAACTAGCCGTTATGTTCTGCCCGTGTTTGGGTCGGCTCAACCTGTCCTTGGGTCGACCCAACCTTCACTTGGGTCGACTCAAACATTCCTTGGGTCGACCCTCTCAGAAAACACAGAAACTTGAAATTCAGCCTTCTGTTGCCTTGGGTCGACCCAACCTTTCTTTGGGTCGACTCAAACCTTGGGTCAGCTCAACATTTTTCTTGGGTCGACCCAAACTCAGGAAAATCAGAACCTTGAATTTCAGCCTTTCTTCACTTGGGTCGACTCAACCTTTCTTTGGGTCGACTCAAGCTTGGGTCGACTCAACTTCATCTTGGGTCGACCCTCTCAGTAAATCCAGAGAACCATTTTTGAATTGTTTGAGGATCTTGATGTTTGGGTCGACTCATGCTTTCCTTGGGTCGACCCAACTCACTGTTCATCTGTGTCATTTTTGCAGAAGTGTGCCAAATGCTTTCTTGATGTGCCGGGGTCGACTCAAATAATCTTTGGGTCGACTCAATCCACACTTTGCTGCATTCTTAAGGTTAGATTCACTCAAATGAACAAGACCATATATATATTCTCAATTAAACAAATGTACTGAGAGTTATGAACTTATAAATGAAGTATCAATTTAACTTATAACATGCTCTAGATAATTGCTTGTTAATCATCAAAATAACACTATCATCCTCACTGAGCTTACTGCAATTAGGAAGATGGCCAGGTACAAATAGAGGAGCTCACCCTGCTGGGGCTTTGTGAGTAATGGAGGGGAAGCAAGGAGGTGCTTAAGCTCCTCAAAGGCCTGCCGACATTCTTTCGACCATAAGAAGTCTTTCGGTCACTTGAGAATTTTGAAGAAGGGGAGGCACCGCTCGGCAGACCTGGAAACGAACCTTCCTAGGGCCGCAATTCGCCCGGTGAGCCGC
Source organism: Phoenix dactylifera (assembly GCF_009389715.1). NCBI lineage: Eukaryota > Viridiplantae > Streptophyta > Magnoliopsida > Arecales > Arecaceae > Phoenix > Phoenix dactylifera. The sequence continues at coordinate 523,310 of NW_024067800.1, forward strand.
TATACATCCTTGACCGTCTTTGGGGATGCCATCTCTTGTAGTACTCGAATCTTCTCAGGGTTTGCTTCGATTCCCCGTTGGATTACCATGAACCCAAAAAATTTGCCCGAGGTGACTCCGAACGCGCACTTGGCAGGGTTGAGCTTCATCCGATACTTCCTGAGTTTGGAGAATGTCTCGTTGAGGTCAGCCACATGGTCCTCTGCTGTCTGGCTCTTCACCAGCATGTCATTCACATAGACCTCCATGTTTCGGCCTATTTGGTTTTTGAAAACCTGGCTAACCAGCCTCTGGTATGTAGCTCCGGCATTTTTCAACCCGAAAGGCATCACTTTATAGCAGTAAGTGCCCCTGTCGGTGATGAAAGCCATCTTCTCCTCGTCTTCTGGCGCCATTCGGATTTGATTGTATCCCGAGAAGGCATCCATGAATGTCAGTAACTGGTGTCCCGAGGTAGAGTCCACAAGCTGGTCGATGCTGGAGAGTGGAAAACTGTCCTTTGGGCAGGCTCTGCTCAAGTCGGTGTAGTCCACGCACATGCGCGACTTCCCGTTGGCTTTCTTCATGAGGACCACGTTGGCGAGCCAGTTTGGATAGAAGACCTCCCGGATGAAGCCGGCCTCAAGAAGTTTGTCCACTTTCTCGGCCGCTGCTCGTTGTCGTTCTAGGGCGGAGCTCCGTTTCTTCTGCTGCACGGGTTTGCAGGTCGGTTTCAACTGGAGTCGGTGAAGCATGACCTCAGGGTCTATTCCAAGCATGTCAGTAGGCGACCAGGCAAAGACGTCCATATTGGACCGAAGGAACTCGATCAGGTGGTTTCTTTCAAGGAAGCTCAGGCCAGAGCTGACCTGCACAGTTAGCTCTGGGCAATTTTCTTGTAAAAAAATCTGGGTAAGAAGCTCACCAGGTTCTACCCGTCCTTTTTGGGGGTCGCCTCGCACTTCCAAGATTTCAATGGGTAGTGTCTGATCGGGCGTTCGAGCTGGCGCCCTGGCCGGTAGTGATAAGTGCTAAATAATGCATAAATTAATATCTTATTCATAGCACTTATCATTATTTTAATTCAAATATTTTGTAAATTCAACTAAAAAAAATTGTGTTACCTTCATCATTGCATTTTAATAAATTATTAAAGGTAATTTGAGTTTTACTTATTTATTTACTGATTAAGTTTAATGTATGCAGGTCGAGTCAAGCTTAATTAGGTAAAGCCTAAACTGACACTACATCATTTCATCCTCCAGAGTCGACTCCAAGAACTCTTCTTCAAAACCCAGTGCTTTCTATTAATTTCTGACTCTTTACAAGTTCACCTAAATTTCTTCCCACTTGTTCCAACTCTTTTTCCACATGATCCAATTCTCCTATTTTAATCTCAAAAATAATAAATTCCTTCAATTATTTGTCTCTCAGATCTCAAAGCATACCATCGTAGTTGCATGGATCCCAAAGCTCCATCCACTCCTCACATCTCGTTCAAACTCCTAGCTCCCGTATCCCATTCCAAATCCAACCTTCACCTCCCACCAAATCCAGCATCACTCTCACCGTTCCAAAGATCTCCTGTATCCCATGAACAAAACCAAACCTCCACGTCCAAAGAACAGAGCCGTTGGCCTGTTCCCAGCTGAATAAAAACCTCAAAACCAAATCATTCCCAGCTCCCCTGCATTCACGACAACCATCTAGAACCAAGTCTAGATTAGTTTCAAAACAAAACCTCCCGCATGATCCACGGGATGGATTCAAAAATCCAGCTTCTTCCGCTAGATCCTAGCATCCCAAGATCATCCCACATCACAGCCGAATTCCCATGCTCTTCGAATCCAACCTTCCATCGTCCGAACAAAGCCCCTTCTTTAGCCGAGATCCCAACATCCCAGCTCCCCTATTCCCAGCCGAAGGAGTCCTCCGGATTAGCTTTGATCCTCTCAGATCCTCTTATTCCGGATCAACTCCATTTTCATCCCACGTTATCCATAGTTGTCCAGCCTTCATCCCATTTGCAATTAGCCACTCCAATCCCAGCAAATCCAAGCTTATCCCCCGCTTCTACGCTTCAGCCGATTCCCAAACTTCACTATGTTCTGGATTGATCTTCGTCCAGCTTCCTCCCGCGATACATGCTAAGCAAACAATCTTCTAAGCCCGTCCACTTCTTCCGGCATCTTCATCTCAGTCGTGCACATCATTTCTGTGTCCAGCTGCTCAACTCCAAGCATCCCCTGCTCCACATCACAGCCATATCCACGCTTCCTCTCATTCCGGATTGAGTCCATTATCCACAGAATACGTTCCAATCCCAGCAAATCATGCGGCCATGCATCTCCGCTTCAGTTACTTAGCGTAATCCATCCAGCAAACAGCGAAGACCAAGCTTCCTAGCGTCCGGATTAGCTTCATCTTCCTTTAATCCAGGCGTCCGTTCTCAGCATCCCAAACTTCCCTCCTCTACGATCAACGTCCACGTCTCTGCTTCCTTCACATCCAGCCGTCTACAGATCACGCATCTCCCCTTTGCGATCAACTCCCAGCTTAACCTCTTCCAACTTCCGGATCAGCTTATGCCTTATCCACCCATTCGGATCAGCCATAGGGGAGGAGATGGGAAGTACGCAGCCTATAAAAGGCCAAGGAAAGGAACAGAGAGGGGCATTCCTCTTCTTCCCCACCGATGTTGATCCCATCAGGCTCTTCTCAGGTTAAGTTCCCACAAGAATAAAGTGAGAGAGTAGTTTGGGTATTCTGGGAATTACTTCCCACGAAGAAAAAAAAAGAAATGAAATGATAAGAGGGGAGTCGCCGAAGGAAGAGAAGGAAAAAATGGGAGCCCGCTGCTGTACCACTGCTGCTGTCGCCCACGACTCCATGGAAGGCTGAGCTCTTCTCTAGGGCTGGATGCAGCCCTAACAAAGGGCCAAGGGTTTTGTATTTTTAATTTCTATTCTTGGAGTTGTATAAACTTTATTTTGTTCTTAATGAATATTTTATTTCATCTCATATTTAATTTCTGTGATTTTAAGTATGATGTTTATACAACTGTTCTTCATGATCACTAAGTTAATAAAAGATCACCCATGCTTAGAAAAGATGTAGTGTCCCGCCACATTAGTTTAGGGTAGACATGGATATTCCTAAATTACTTTTGTGAGATTTTCTTTGAATGCTTATTAGGCTTGTAGCCAATTTGCATGTTAATCCAAGAATGAATTAAAATACAATTAATCTTTATTCCGATGTTAGTGGTGAATTCCTTGCCCTAGGTTCCCCCAAACTGATATCATTTTAATTACATTTTTTTATTAAATTTCTTATTTTAATTTTCTTCACAAACTTTTTCTTTTAAATATTTTTTTTAAGAAAATAACTGTACCCCAATCCCTGTGGATCGATACCCGTAATCACTATCCTACCAGATACGTGCTCTTGCGTGGTCTTTAAAGTTGACTATCAATTTTTGGCGCCGTTGCCGGGGATTGCTAGCATAGTTGTTTTTTTCATTAAAAAACTTTCAATATATATATATATATCTAAAATAAATAAAAATATTTTCTATTTTTGTTACTTTTCTTATCTTTTTTTTTCTCTCTTACTAATTTTTGATTTTTCTCTAGGTATTATTTGATCAGGAATTGAAGAGGAAATCTGGGACGATCAAAAAGAAAACTGCTGGAAAAGAAATGCTGTAGAGGTTTGCCAAAATAAAATAAAAATAATAATAAAAAAAATTGCTGGAAAAATTTCCTTTGGTAACCTCTAAACTTTTCTTATTTAAATTGATTCCCATTTAACTTGAAATTTTGTGGTGATTGTTTGATTTTAATTTCAGCAAAAGTGTGAATGCATGCTTGACACAGCAATTAATCCGCACATAGTAAGGGCAATCACCCCAACAAGATAAGAACTGGATTTTATCATCAGATTCTTGCCCAAATTAGGTGAATCAATTCTCACATAGCTATCACCTTAATTAAAATTAATTAGACGTTGGCCCCTAGGGACATTCGAGCTCAATAGGACGAAGATCACCGAAAGTTGCACCAATTTTGTTTTGTGGCTCAGTTGATGTCTAGGCAAGTTTTGTCCCTATAAGGAAGACAGTTCATCTGTTCGAGGCAAGTGGTTTTTAAGTGGGACCTTTGCAACGCATCGTGACCCCCCCACTTACCTGGGAGCTTACCTAGTCAACTCAGTTCATTAGACCGGATTGGAGGCTTAGGTGCCCTTTTCAAACCAGTTAGGAGCTGTCTAGTGATTTTAGGGCAAATACAAGGATTTGATGTGTTTTTCTTTTATTGCATGCTTGACTGATCAAGTACTAGTTTATGCAAGAGAGTCGTTCTAGAGTGCGTGACCTATTAGCTTTTGACCCTGAAATAGAACGGACCCTTAAGAATATTCGAGCTAAGATCAAAACATTAGAATCATCCCGACCTCCTGAGATGGCTGAAGAACAACCCAAACTCCTGAGAGAGTACTTTACTCCCACCATTTACAATTCCCCATCTTGCATTCGATTACCTGAGGTAGCAACTGTACATTATGAAATAAAGTCTAGTGTGATCCAAATGCTCCCATCTTTTTATGGGCTCACCAACGAAGATCCATATAAACACCTAGATGAATTTCTTAAGATTTGCACCACTGTCAAGATTCAGAACTTCACTGATGATGCTTTGAAACTTAGATTATTCTCCTTCTCCCTTAAGGATAGAGCCAAGCAATGGCTAAATTCTTTAGAAGCTAATTCAATTCATTCCTGAGATCAAATGCAACAAGAATTTCTTAAAAAATACTTTTCCATAGGAAGAACGAACCAGTTTAGACATGTCATCACAAGCTTCTCCCAAACTGAGGGAGAACAATTTCATGAAACTTGAGAAAGATTTCAGGACCTAATCCGTAAATGCCCACATCATCAAATACCTAAATGGCAGCTAGTGCAATGTTTCTATGATGGATTGACTGAACGAAACCGTCAGATGATCGATGCCGCATGCAAGGGAACTTTCATGCTTAAAAATGAGCATAAAGCATGGGAATTATTTGAAAATCTCAATGAAAACTCCCTCCACCATGCTTCATGTTCTCGTCAAGCACCCCCGAGTTCTCAAAGAAAAGGAACCATTTGTGAAATAAGTCATTCTATGGACCTGTCTAGCAAGGTAGATGCATTGTCCCATAAGATTGACCAACTGATGATATGAGAACATGTCGTTAGCTCTTTCCAAGCACAAGTGTGTGCTATCTGTTCTAGCCCATTCCACCCTATTCATGAGTGCCCCTCAGTACCCCAATTCTCCGAACTCATGCAAGAACACATCAACGCTGCTCAAACACAGCCCAGACCGGGTAATGACCCATTTTTCAATACATATAACCCGGGATGGCGGAATCATCCAAACTTTTCTTGAAAGCAGCAAGCTTCGAATACTGCCCAACCCTACTCTCAAAATTTTTAAAACCCTTAGAATTTTCAAAATCCACAAAATATTCATCCCTACCGTCCCTCGACTCAATTTCAACACAATCCTCCTCCACCCCCAAAGAAACACAGCCTTTGAGGAGAAAGTGTTGACCGTCTTTCAAGGTTTGGAAAGCATTACATAATTGGTGCACTCTCACACGCAATCCATCGCCAAGCTAGAATCCCAAATAGGGCAACTAGCTAATGCACTGAACAAGCGAGAGAAAGGAAAGCTTCCAAGCCAACCACTAAGTAATCCTAGGGGACAATACATGGCTCAAGAAAATCAACTAAATACAATTTATCATGAATAAGCCAATGCTTTGACTACCCTAAGGAGTGGACATGTAGTAGACAATAAGATTGGGGAGGATAACAATAAGGAAGGTGAAGAAGAGGATAGAAATGTGTCAAATGAAAATCTAAAACCTTCTTCTTCTTCTTCTTCTTCAGCGAGTCCACCTTCTGCCAAAACTTACATCCCAAAGGCTCCATTTTCTGAAGCTCTTAATTCACCCTCTCCCTTTGGCAAAAAGAAAACTTCACTAGAGGAGATAACGGAGGTTTTCAAACAAGTCAAAATCAACCTTCCGCTTCTTGATGCTATTAGACAAGTTCCCTCCTATGCCAAATTTCACAAAGACCTTTGTACCCAAAAGCGAAAATCTAAAACACATATGCCTAAAAAGGTCTTCCTAACAGAGCAAGTGAGTTCTATTCTCCAATACAACACCCCTCCGAAATTCAAAGATCCTGGTGCTCCTACCATCTCCTTGTTAGATGTATGCCCTAGAAGCCAATCTGGCTGACACATTATTAATTCTAGGACATAATTTTGTACTTGACTATTTATTATTAAATAAATAAAAGATATCTTTTTCATTCATATTGTTTATGTGTCTCTGAATCGTCCAAAGAATTAATAAGATGATGATGCATATTCTCAAGAGTTGAGAATTTGAGCCATGTATCATTGGTGATTAATTTCTAAATGCTCCTGATCGATGGATCATCACGAGGACGGTGATCGATCCGATGAGATCAGTGCACCCATTGCTTTTTTTTTGGATGAACGAGACTTGAGTCCACAGTGTGGTTGTTGGGAACCCGCCCATGCCGCAGAAAATTCAAAAAAATTCAGATGCAGCGGAAGAGGCATGCGCGGGATCAACCGTTCATCGCATGAACGTTGTTTAAAAACCGTTCGTAGATAGATAAGGATTAAAAACTTTTAAATAACATTAGAAGATCAGATCTTCACCTTGTGTGGGTAGATGATCACCGCAAACTGATGATCGTGGTTTTTGGATGAAGGTTCGCTTGAAGCCGTTCAAGTGCCCGGCCTCTACGGGTATCCACACGAAGCAGAAACCGATCCAAACGTTCCAATCTCCCTGGGGTGCTAGCTCCCTTGCAGAGATATGTTTTTGATGGCTGATCACCTCCCTTTCAATCAACTCTTGATTGTGCTTGGGAGGAGGAAGAAGAAGGAGGGATCTTGAAGAAGAATCAAAGCACCTTGCAGCCCTTTTCTTTCCCCTGCATTGGATGAAGCAAAGGAGGAGGGAGGAGGCTGCCGCCAAGCTTTCTTCTTCTCACCTTTTTGCTGATGGCGGCTGAAACCAAGAGGGGAGAAGGGTGGCCACGAGTTGGAGAGGAGGAGGGCTTCACATATCATTAGGGCACCTCCTTTCAAAGCCTTTTGAAGGCATCTAGGGCTCCTATTTGGTTTAGTCCAAATCATGAATCAATTGGGTTCAATCTATGCTAGTCCTAATCCAATTAGAACTTGAATGAACCATGACTCAATTGAACTCTTCAATCCTAATCTAATTAGGAGTCATCTTGATTCATTGGATTAATAATTAATTGAGACTTAAGAAATCCTAATCCAATTAGGACTTGTTTAATTCTAGTCCTAATCCAATTAGGACTCTAATTTGAATTCGAAGTCCTAATCCGATTAGGACTCTAGGAATCCTACTCCAAGTAGGAATCCAAATTTAATTCAAAACTCCTAATCTAATTAGGATTATAGGAATCCTACTCCAAGTAGGAATCCTAGTCCTACTCCAAATAGGATTCCCAGTCCAAGTAGGAATCCCAGTCCAAGTAGGATTCCTAGTCCTAATCCAATTAGGACTCTACGAATCCTACTCCAAGTAGGACTCTTGTTTTAAGTCCAATTAATCAATTCCCTTTGTTCCTTCTTCAACTTATTATCAATCGAATTGATTACTTGGGATTCCTAATCACGATTCAACCATCGGATCGGTCAATGCCTCTAGTGTGTGTGACCCCATAGGTTCTACTATGACTGGTAGTGAGATATATTGTGATCTCTATCACAATATCATTGAAAACTCAATGGGTCGGAACGATTCCAACTCTACTCATTAGGGTTTATCGATCATCAAGATAATCCCTATGAGTCCCACCATCCACTAGTGACACCTAGCAGCATGTAGTGGCTACCTAGCAGAATAGAATGATGAACCTCTAGGTGCAGTTATCATGTGATACAGTCCTTCTATCGTGGATCCCTACAGGATGGAGGTCATGGATAACTCGTCAAACCCCTTCGTCTGTCATATGTCAAGATTTATTCGACTTAAGTTCGAGAGTGGAAAACTCTTTCTCCACTATGCAATCTGCCCCGGCCGAGGTCTTACGAACTCAGTCTTATAAATCACATAGGATCTCTCCTTTTCTATCAAGGTCGATAGATTCCTTGTAGATGCATACCCTACTCCTACAGTGAACCTACTGCAGCCAATCTACACTGCATGGACCCATATGGCTAGAGACCATGTATTTATGCAGTCAAACTACAATAACCTCACTGTGAGTAGCCGAAGCATCGTAGGTCAAAGGACTAGTCACACTACTGCAACATCAAGCAAGTCACTGACGAGTGGATAGACATCCAAGTGACTTTTTGTGTTGGTCACGCTCAGTACCCTTGTTCTCTAACAAGCACCTGCACTATTACTTCAGTGTCGCCACACTGTGGACTCGAGTCTCGTCCATCCATAAGGAAAGCAATGTGTGCACTAATCGGATCGATCACCGTCCTTGTGATGATCCATTAATCAGGAGCATTCAGAAATTAATCACCAATGATGCATGGCTCAAATTCTTAACTCTTAAGAATACGCATCATCATCTTATTAATTCTTGGACGATTCATAGACACATAAATAATATGAATAGAAAGATGCCTTTATTTATTCAATAATAAATAGTCAAGTACAAAATTATGTCCCTAGAATTAATAATGTGTCAGCCAAAATTGGCTTCTAGGGCATACATCTAACAATCTCCCACTTGCACTAAAGCCAATCAGTCATATATCTGAGTCCCATCTTCTCAAGGTGGGCTTCAGTCTTTTGTTGACTTAACTGCTTAGTGAACGGGTCTGCCACATTGTCCGCGGAGTCTACTTTTTGCACCTCGACATACTTATTCTCAACATAGTCGCGTATGAGGTGGAAGCGCCGCTCTATATGCTTGGACTTCTGATGAGACCTTGGTTCCTTAGCAAGAGCTATGGCACCATTATTATCGCAGTAGAGTGTTATGGCATCTGATGTCATTACATCCAATTCTGCAATGAATTTCTTAAACCAGAAGCCTTCCTTAGCAGCTTCAGAGGCGGCGATGTATTCAGCTTCCATAGTAGAGTCAGCAATGATCGGTTGTTTAGAACTCTTCCAATTCACCATACCACCATTGCACAAGAACACATATCCAGATGTTGACTTCCTATCATCGACATCAGTCATGAAGTCTGAATCTGTGTACCCTTCTACCTTTAACTCTGATGATCCTCCAAAAACTAAGAATAAATCTTTAGTTCTTCTTAAGTACTTAAGAATATTCTTCACAGCTGTCCAGTGTTCTTCACCTGGATTCGACTGATATCTGCTTGTGACACTCACAGCAAGGGCTATATCAGGTCGTGTACATAGCATGGCATACATAAGGCTCCCTATTGCTAATGCATAGGGGATCTTGCTCATGCGTTGAATCTCTTCAGATGTGTTAGGGCACATCTTCTTGGAGAGATGAATTCCATGCCTTAGGGGTAAGAGACCCCTTTTAGAGTTTTCCATGCTGAACCTTTTCATCACTTCCTCTATGTACATCTTCTGTGATAGGCCAAGCATCCTTTTAGATCTAACTCTATAGACCTTTATTCCCAAAATATAGGATGCTTCCCCAAGGTCTTTCATGGAGAACTCTTTTGACAACCAGACCTTGACCGAGGTTAGCATGAAAATATCATTCCCTATCAGGAGGATGTCGTCCACGTACAGTACGAGAAACACGACAGCACTCCCACTAACCTTTTTGTAAACACACGGTTTCTCTTCGTTTTTGATGAAATCAAACGTTTTGATTGCGTCATCGAAACGAGTGTTCCAACTCCGAGATGCTTGCTTTAGTCCATAGATGGACCTTTGCAGCTTGCAGACCTTGCGATCTCCATCACTGGAAGTGAAACCCAAAGGCTGTTCCATATAAATATCTCCATCAAGATATCCATTCAGAAAAGCAGTTTTCACATCCATCTGCCAGATTTCATAATCATGAAATACTGCAATGGCAAGCAATGTTCGGATGGATTTCAGCATGGCTACAGGTGAAAAGGTCTCCTGATAGTCAATACCTTCGCGTTGACTATACCTTTTCGCTACCAGCCTTGCCTTAAAGGTCTCTACCTTTCCATCCGAACCTATTTTCTTTTTGTAAATCCATTTACATCCAATAGGTACAATACCTTCTGGTGGATCTACTAGGGTCCAGACTTGGTTGGAATGCATGGAGTCTAACTCTGACTTCATAGCTTCCAACCATTTCTCGGAATCGATATCAGATATTGCCTCGACGTAGGTTTTGGGATCTTGTGTGTGATCCCTATCTCCCACTAGGAACATTTCCTCGGTATCCTCTTCTAGTATACCTAAGTATCTATCGGGAGGATGGGAGACCCTACTAGATCTGCGAGGTGGTTGAGGGACATCGTGTACTGGCTCTGTATGAATAGGTTCGATAGGATCCATGACTCGTTGCTTTTCAGAGACTTTTCCTTTAAGCTCAATTTTCCTTCCACTGCCTCTATCAAGAATAAACTAGTTTTCCAAGAAGATGGCATGACGGCTCACAAACACATTGTGATCCTCTGAGACGTAAAAATTGTATCCTAATGACTCTTTAGGATATCCTATAAAACGAGCACTTATGGTCCTAGCCTCTAGTTTGTCCGCCTGTAGTCTTTTGACGTGGGTCGGACATCCCCAAATCTTGAGATGACCAAGACTTGGTTTTTTACCATGCCATATCTCATACGGTGTGGTAGGAACGGATTTAGAGGGAACTCTATTCAATAGATATACTGCGGTAAGTAAGGCATCTCCCCAAAGAAACATAGGTAAATCAGTGAAGCTCATCATGGACCTGACCATATCCAATAGAGTCTGATTCCTCCTCTCTGACATCCTGTTGAGTTGAGGTGTACCCGGAGGAGTCCATTGTGAGACTATGCCATTGTCCTTGAGATAGTCCCGGAATTCTCCACGAAGGTATTCTCCTCCTCGATCTGATCTAAGAGCCTTAAGAGGTTTTCCAGTTTGTTTTTCTACTTTATTTCTGAACTCTTTGAACTTTTCAAAAGATTCAGATTTGTGTCTCATAAGATTCACATACCCATACCGTGAATAATCATCGGTAAAGGTAATAAAGTACGAATAACGTCTCCTGGCTAGCACATCGAATGGGCCACATACATCTGTATGTACTAGGGTAAGTATTTCAGTGGTCCTCTCCCCATGTCCTACAAAGGGCAATCTAGCTATTTTTCCTTGAAGACAGGACTTGCAAACTGGATATGACTCGGAAGTCAATGAGCCGAGAAGCCCATCTCTATCCATTTTGTTCATTCTGTCCTCTCCAGTATGGCCAAGTCTGAGGTGCCACAAATATTTTTGGTTTATCTCATCCTTGGATCTTTTGGATCCTTTGGCACTCACTTCTTGCTCAGACATATTTACAGATACATCCATATGCAAATGATAGAGACTGTCAATCATAAAACCACGTGCGACTATTTTATTTCTGAAATAAATAGAACAGCAGTCTTTGTCAAATGTAAAAACATGACCTTCCTGTGCTAGACATGAAATAGAAATCAAATTTCTGCTAGCAGCAGGTACATAATAACAGTCTCTAAGTAATAAACTAAAACCAGACGGTAGTCGCAGATGGTAGGTGCCCACAGCCACAACAGCAACTTTTGCCCCATTGCCAACCCGAAGGGTTACCGCACCTTCCGTCAGCCTTCTACTTTCCTTTAGACCCTGCATGGTAGTGCACAAATGAGCACTAGAACCAGAATCTATAACCCAACTAGAAGTAGAAGAAACCGTTAGATTAGTTTCAATTATGAGCAAGTCTATAGCTTCTGAAGGTGTGTTACCTTTCTTGTTCTTCAGGCTCTCGAGGTATGAAGGACAGTTTCTCTTCCAATGGCCGTCGACATTGCAGTGGAAACATTTTCCTTTGTCATTAGCCTTTTTCTTTTGAACTTCCTTCTTTGGTTTCTTGTCTTTCTTCTGCTTCTTAGCAGGCTTCTTTTTCTTCCAAGTAGACTTTCTCTTGGAACCAGAAGTCAACTCAGCAGCAAGGATGTTGCCCCTTGAACCTTTCAAGGCTTCCTCAGCAGTTACCAACATATTTATCAGTTCAGTCTTAGTGCATTCAATCTTATTCATGTGGTAGTTTACTATAAACTGTCCAAATGAATCAGGTAGGGATTGAAGGATCAGATCTACTTGCAATTCCTTGTGCATGTTCATACCGAGCTTCTCAAGCTCCTCTAGGTCCTTGATCATAGTCAGACCGTGATCATGGACAGACTGCCCCTCGCGCATCTTTGCCTTGAAGAGCCTCTTGAACACTTCAAAACAAGCTGTGCGACTCTGCTCACCATACAACTCTTGTAGGTGTGCTAGTATGTCCCTACCAGTCTTCATATTCTCATGCTGGCATTGAAGTTCATTGGACATGGATGCCATCATATAGCACTTGACTCTAATGTCATCATCCATCCACTTTTGATGCATCTCATGCTGAACATCAGTAGCACGTGTTGGTAGTGTGGGGATATCTGAATCGAGTATGTAGCCTATTTTCTCACAGTTCAAAACAATTTTGAGGTTTCTTAGCCAGTCCTTGTAATTGGTTCCAGTCAGTGGGTTGGTCTCAAGAATATGGGTCAAAGGGTTTGAGGCTGACATTATGATCTGCAGAGAGTAATGATTCTAGTTAGACTTTTGTACTTGATCCTTAATCTGTTCTAAGGACTTTTAGAACAAATGTACCTCCCACTATTTTCTCGAATTCCTCACACTCCCCTGGTAGAAAAACGGAAATCCTACACGACTAGGGTTTCTAGTAGGTACTGCGGTCTCACCAATCAACATGGCACCTCACCTAACAGTTATTGGTGACACATAGATGGATGAGTGTACAACTCTTGTACAATGCTTCTCAAGCATGTTGCAGTGCAACTTGGTCTCTAAGCCATGAAGACCTCACCTAACAGTTATTGGTCCCATTTCTTAGTTAAGTCAGACCCACCGTATAACCGTAAAAATAAAGTCGTCATTGGGTCCTCACCTAACAGTTATTGGTGCCCAACCCCACCTTTACCCTACAACATCTCATGTCTATAGAGAGGTCCAGCCTCCCGATGCAACTTGACCACTGTATCCAGCCGAGACAAATCAACATCAGAAAAACCTTAGCAGCTCTACTACAGTGGAAGACCTTTGGACTTAATATCGGTTAATCAAGTCTTAGTGTTTGCAACTTGAGCTCTTCATAAGAGGTAATCGAACAATTGGCCAGGTAAGCAGGTGGGAGGCTCCCCTTACTCAGAGAGTAAGGTCCTAATTAAGTAACCACCTTTCATGCTTTCCTAGACACCAATTAGATCAATTAATCTAATATGACTTGCTCATGTTGGTTCACTCTCGACTTGATTGAGGAGGTTTTAATTTAGGTCTCATTGGGTTTGTTACATCACATGTAAACCTATCTACTCCGCTCTCATTCACATCACATGCAAACGGCACATCACAGGCAGTTATAATCGCAGCATCAAATAAAGCTAAACTTTAACTAGGTGATAATCATGGATTCTAATTAGGTCATATTACAAGCACATGCACGTCAATCGATCAATTGGTCTTCAACTCTTGAATTGGTTCCAAACCTCCTTGATTTGATCCTTGATCAACTCTTGATCCAATCGCCATCAACTGCTTAGATCACCGTTCATCTCATGCCTTGTCTTCAACTTGATCGTTGACGTACATCACATCACAGAAATACAACCAGATGTAAAATAAAAATAATAACAAATTACATCCCCTTTTAGGAGGCACGCAGGCCTCTCAAAACATCAAATAAGATGCATGTAAGCATCTGAAAAATTACATGACATTACAGATCACATCGCTGGTCATTACATTTGATACCAAAAGGGTTTGAATCCTATGATCATCACCACATGCAGCAATTATAATTTTCAGATCTGAAATCTAACTGATTATCTCATGATATAGGTTGCTGATCATGCTAATCATGATTCTAAACTTTGTAATCCCGTTAACAATGCAATTAGAATCATCTTTTTATCACATAAAAATCAGCATGCAAAAATAAGCATCCTAGAAAAATCTGCATGCAGAAAATTTTCAGCATGCATAATCATTTAAATTTCAGATCTAATAAGCCTATTAATAATTAATCCTTACCTTAATCTACGATGCCTAGGCTCTGATACCACTGTTGGGAACCCGCCCATGCCGCAGAAAATTCAAAAAAATTCAGATGCAGCGGAAGAGGCATGCGCAGGATCAACCGTTCATCGTATGAACGTTGTTTAAAAACCGTTCGTAGATAGATAAGGATTAAAAACTTTTAAATAACATTTGAAGATCAGATCTTCACCTTGTGCGGGTAGATAATCACCGCAAACTGATGATCGTGGTTTTTGGATGAAGGTTCGCTTAAAGCCGTTCAAGTGCCCGGCCTCTACGGGTATCCACACGAAGCAGAAACCGATCCAAACGTTCCAATCTCCCTGGGGTGCTAGCTCCCTTGCAGAGATATGTTTTTGATGGCTGATCACCTCCCTTTCAATCAACTCTTGATTGTGCTTGGGAGGAGGAAGAAGAAGGAGGGATCTTGAAGAAGAATCAAAGCACCTTGCAGCCCTTTTCTTTCCCCTGCGTTGGATGAAGCAAAGGAGGAGGGAGGAGGCTGCCGCCAAGCTTTCTTCTTCTCACCTTTTTGCTGATGGCGGCTGAAACCAAGAGGGGAGAAGGGTGGCCACGAGTTGGAGAGGAGGAGGGCTTCACATATCATTAGGGCACCTCCTTTCAAAGCCTTTTAAAGGCATATAGGGCTCCTATTTGGTTTAGTCCAAATCATGAATCAATTGGGTTCAATCTATGCTAGTCCTAATCCAATTAGAACTTGAATGAACCATGACTCAATTGAACTCTTCAATCCTAATCTAATTAGGAGTCATCTTGATTCATTGGATTAATAATTAATTGGGACTTAAGAAATCCTAATCCAATTAGGACTTGCTTTAATTCTAGTCCTAATCCAATTAGGTCTCTAATTTGAATTCGAAGTCCTAATTCGATTAGGACTCTAGGAATCCTACTCCAAGTAGGAATCCAAATTTAATTCAAAACTCCTAATCTAATTAGGATTATAGGAATCCTACTCCAAGTAGGAATCCTAGTCCTACTCCAAATAGGATTTTCAGTCCAAGTAGGAATCCCAGTCCAAGTAGGATTCCTAGTCCTAATCCAATTAGGACTCTACGAATCCTACTCCAAGTAGGACTCTTATTTTAAGTCCAATTAATCAATTTCCTTTGTTCCTTCTTCAACTTATTATCAATCGAATTGATTACTTGTGATTTCTAATCACGATTCAACCATCGAATCGGTCAATGCCTCTAGTGTGTGTGACCCCATAGGTTCTACTATGACTGGTAGTGAGATATATTGTGATCTCTATCACAATATCATTGAAAACTCCTTTCAGTGGGTCGGAACGATTCCAACTCTACTCATTAGGGTTTATCGATCATCAAGATAATCCCTATGAGTCCCACCATCCACTAGTGACAACTAGCAGCATGTAGTGGCTACCCAGCAGAATAGAATGATGAACCTCTAGGTGCAGTTATCATGTGATACAGTCCTTCTATCGTGGATCTCTACAGGATGGAGGTCATGGATAACCCGTCAAACCCCTTCGTCTGTCATATGTCAAGATTTATTCGACTTAAGTTCGAGAGTGGAAAACTCTTTCTCCACTATGCAATCTGCCCCGGCCGAGGTCTTACGAACTCAGTCTTATAAATCATATAGGATCTCTCCTTTTCTATCAAGGTCGATAGATTTGATGACCCAAAGATTGATTTAAAGATTGATTTTGATGATCACAAAACCTTGAAGTATAAATACTAATGTTTGTGTTGCAAGGAGAAAGATATTTATTTTGCAAGGAACATAGCAAGTTGGAAGAACACAAGAAGGCCTCCAAAGCTCTCAAGAAAAGTTGGAAGAAAGCTACAATTTATTGGCCCAAGTTTCAAGTTCAAAGGATTCAAATTGGAGGAGCAAATTCAAAGGATAATTCAAAAGAATAGTCCTCGAGTCGACTCCTGAAGAATTCGAGTCGACTCCGATGCTTGTCGAGTCGACTCCAGAGTAGAACGAGTCGACTCCAGGGAGTAACAGACAGAAAGACAGAGAAGCTATTTTGGACCCTGAGAGCCGAGTCGACTCCGATGGCTGGCAAGTCAACTCCTGAGGAAAACAAGGCAAAAAGTCAGAGAGCCAATTTCAGACACTGAGAACCGAGTCGACTCCCGCGAAGTCCGAGTCGACTCCGAGGTAGCGCAACCCCAAAGACAGAAGACGGTATTTTCGTCTCTGAGAGGCGAGTCGACTCCAAGATAGTTCGAGTCGACTCCAAGGCAGCGCGACCCCAAAATACAGAGGATCAGTTTTCGGGCTCTGAGAGCCTTGTCGACTCCAAGAGAATCCGAGTCGACTCGAGGAAGAAAATCAGAAAGTATGTCTTCTGGATTTCTAAGAATGAGCCGACCCCTAAGTGTCCGAGTCGTCTCCAACAATTGGCGAGTCGACTCCAGTTTGGTCCGAGTCGACTCTAGGACAAGGCATGTACATTAATTCAAATTTGGAACAGTGGCCGAGTCGTCTCCAGAAAAGCACGAGTCAACTCCTGCAGCAGGCGAGTCGACTCCAGATCGCGCGAGTCGACTCCGATCCCAACGGAAACTTTGTCAGGAGCTGCAGACTGTGCACAACGGCTCTATTTTTGTCTCTAATGGCTAGATTTTTGTGTCCACTCCCTCTAAAGCTATATAATCAAGAGGAGAGCTAGGGAAGAGGGTATGGAAGTGGGAGAGAACATTTAGAGAAGACATCTCAAAGAGATTGCAAGGGAAATCCTCCATAAGCACAAAAAGGGCCATCCAAAGCGAAATAGAGAGAAGAAGAGCATCCAAGTGAATTCCAAAGCTTCCTCTCCATCCGTGTGCTGCCTCGGTGATCCTCTACTTCGTGCCAAATCAGAAGAGGGTCAAGTAAAGAAGAAGCCGAGCTCCTTCATCTTCAAAACTTGTTTGAGGGCTTCTCTTTACTCTATTTGCTTATATTGTTATACTTGCTTGTTTAAGAAGCTTTGATTTGTTTTTAAACCTTTGTTTTAAAAATCTTGTAACTTGATTCAATCAAGGGATTGAATCAAAGGGTTAAGGTTTGTTGGTGAGCCAAAGGGAAAACCAACGGTGTTAGGTTGTGGTTGGTGAGCCTTTGGGAAAACCAACTGGGTTGATTGTGAACTCGGAAAACAATCGTTGTAAGGTTGTGGTTGGTGAGCCTGTGGGAAAACCAACTGGGTTTGATTGTGAACCCGGGAAAACAATCGGTTGGTTCTAGTCGGTGAGCCTGTGAAAACCGACCGAGTTTGTTGTAATCTCGCAAAACAACAAGTTGGGTTGTGAGCTTGTAAAACAACCGGCTGTAATCTGTAGGATTATAGTGAAATTCCCAAGAGGTCTTGGGGAGTAGATGTAGGTGCTGGGTGCACCGAAGCACTATATGTTTGTTGTGTTTGTAATGCTTCTTGTCATTGTCTAACTTACTTACTTACTTAGATAAATTGCTTGCTTAACTCTTATCCGCGCATCCTTTAGTTGCAAGCATATTCAATCAAGTCACATTCTATACATCAAACTGTTGCTCAGTTTAAATTTCACTGTGCATCTATACAACTTAGCATAATTAATCAAAAAGTTTCAGAAGTAGTATAAAAGGATTTAAAAGACCCAATTCACCCCCCCTCTTGGGTTGTATCTACTGAGCAACAAGTGGTATCAGAGCAGGTGCTCAAATATTATTTGTAGTCTTAACCGACTAGAGCCAAAGATCATGACAACCCCACATAACGTATTACTTGCTGAGGACTTTCCACAAACAGACCTCCACTGTTTGATGGATCTAACTATATTCAATGGAAAGCTAGAATGAAAATTTTTACTCAATCACAAAACTATGAGTTATGGAATGCCATAACAAATGGCCTACACACACCCACGAAATTAATTGAAAGTATGTTCGATAAAAATTTGGCTGAACTAAATGCTAAGGCTATGAACCTTCTCTACTGTGCATTTAATAAAAATATTTTCAACCAAATTTGTATATGTTCATCTGCCAAACAAATATGGGATACTCTTGAAGCAACTTATGATATTTTCGAAGAACCCCATGTTAGTTTACTTGAGGATAATTGCCAAGACTAACATTGAGCATGCAGGAAACACTCTAAATCAGGAAGAAAGATTCAAAGCTTCCTAAAGACAAAGAAGAAGAGGAAGCTAGAAGAAAGGAAAAAAGAGATAAAAAGGAAGAAAGTCTTGACCAAGAAAGAGTCAAGCAAGAAATTAAAAGTTAGGAGCAACAATGATGATATTAGCTCCAAGGAACTACAAGAGGTAACTAACTCGTGCTTTATGGCACAAGAATACAAGGTAAAATCTGAATCTACTCTTACCTCAAATGATTTTCAAGAAGAATTCTCTTATGATGAATTATTAAATGCTTTTCATGATTTGTATGGTGAATGTAGAAAATTAGCTGTGAAGAATAAAAATCTTAAGAAACTAAATCTAAAAATTTCAAAAGAAAGAAATTCTAATGATGAAATACAAGATAAACTAAATTCTGAAAATAAAATTTTAAGGTTAAATTCAGAACAATTAATTCAGAAAAATCAGAATTTAATTAAAGAAAATCAAAAACTTAAATAAAGAAATTAACCAATTGAAATCTCTTATTAATAAATTCACTGTAAGTTGAGAACGATTAAAATTGATGTTTGAAAGCCAATATGTTGCTTATGATAAATCAAAACTTGGCTTGACTCCTTTACTTAATAATAAATCTCTAGAGAAAAAGGTTATCAATGCATCAAGCAAACCATTAAATAAGATAACTTATTTCAAACATGAAAAGAATGGGCATAATAACTTTACCCAGCGTTCTAACACAATTAAATCAAATGGTAAAGTTATTACTATTAGACAGATGTAGGTTCCAAAAGGAACCATATGTCCTAACTCTCAAGGACCCAAGCAAGCTTGGGTATCCAAAATGAAAATATGAGGATGTAGACATAGGTGTGCCAAGATACCCATGAAACAAATACAACTTTCATACAAATGGGTGTTCTAGACACACGCTAAAGAGTGAAACTTAAAATATAATCAAGAAAAGCAATTAAAACAAAAGAAATAAATTCAAAGTCCTTCATCTTTCTATATTTGTCTATATTGAGGGAATCTTTGTTTAATGATTAATCAATTATTAAGAATAACTCTATATGCTTGATTGAGAGTTTTTATCCATGGCATTATTGTTTATTGATCGTAGATATGATAATGTGTACTTGGTATGCTTTTGAATATATGCACTATGAATACCAAGATTAAAGAAACCATATTTGGCATATAAAATCAACTTATGCTAGTATGTACTTAATCTCAAAAAGACCTTGCCATTGGCTTACTTAGATTATTTTCTGAAAGGTCAAAGTTTGCTATACATGTTAACTAAGGAAACAAACAAGAATTAATTTCTAAATCTAAAATGTTGTTTCCATCACTAAGTTTTCAAAAGCTTACATTGGATTTATTCTTGGGAAATAAAATTGAAGTATTTTCTGTATTTACTAAATCTTGTAAAAGTGTTTCAAATGAAAAAGGTTTCCAAACTGTGAAGATAAAAGAGTATCATGGCACAGTGTTGAAAACCAAAATTCTAATAAAGTTTATACAGAAAATAATTATTTCAGCACCAAGGACACTATAAGTAAAATAGGGTTAATAGAATTCTTGAAAAAATGAAAAAGATAATTGTGTATGATAGTCATCTACTTAAATGATTTTTAAAAGCTATCATCACTGCTTGTCATACATATGATTTCTATTAGATCTATTTTTGATGAAAACTGCTTTTGATCCTCTGAAAAATAGAAAATGAACTATTGCATATCTTTCATATTTATCAGTAGTATATGTTATACTTGATATGGTTTCTTGAAAGTAATGCCAAATCTGATAGAGATATGTCGATCCTTGGATATCATTCATCAAGCAATGCATATAGAATATTCAATGAAAAGATTTTAGTTGCAGAAATATCAATTCATTTTATTCTTTATGAGACTAATGATTTATTATCAAGATACTAAAATCAAATTATATATGTATATGGTTAATCTTTTACATATAACAATCTAAAAACATGTTAATAATTAGAACCAAATTGAGTTTTTCAGAAATGCACTTAATGAAGAAAAATTGATGACCACTAAAAGACTAAATCAAGAAAAGATGAAATAGATCTTGATGAAAATTCTTGGCATGATTTAGAAGTAAAGATCACCATTATCATTTGGCTTGCTTTATGAACTTTATATTCTATCAAATGAGTGTGTAGAATGGACTCCTATATGCTTACTTTATTAAAGAATGATATATGTTAAATAACCACCATATTTGAAAACACTTCATTACAAAATATGATAAACAATATATGATTTGGAACATGCATCATAAGGAGGATATAAAAGCTTAAGTAACCTTTTTTTTTATATAGAAAAGTAATATTGATAAATCTATGCATCAAAAAGAAGAATTTGTGATATCTTTTTTGCTCAAGGTATGCATATGACATCATTTTTGGTTCTACTAATGAAGAGTTATATGAAGATTTTACTAAGCTCATGCAAAGTGAGTTTGAAACATGTATGATGAATAAATTAACATCTTCTCTCAAACTTCAAATTAAGACAAACAAGAAAGGGATCTTCATTGACCAAAGTTAGTCCACAAGAAAAACTCTCATAGAAGATGGCATGAAGAAGGTATGTCTATGACCCCCATCTTGTAGAATTTGAAAAAGGATGAGCAAAGTAGATCTATTGTTTTAAAGCTGTATTGAAGCATGATAGAATAATTATTTTATCATACAGCTAGTAGACCAGATTGTATGCTCATTATGTGACCTTGTGAAAGACTTCATTCTAACTTTAATGAATCGTATTTTATTGATAACAAATAAATCATAATCTGAATTTTGATAGAAACAACTGTTTAAGATAAGTTGATTAAAACTTAGCTAGCATGTCTTGTTGATAATTATCTTAAGCAAATAAAATCTAACTAAATTGATTTAGAAAATAAGAAACTGATTTAACCTTGATAAATCTTCCTAGTGCTCACATGCTTGTCCTTGAGCCATCTTGGTTAATGAAACTATCTCTTTAGTTCAAGTGATATGTGCTTGCTTATACTTAGGCAATCTCTTGAGTAAAGTGACTCAATATTCAACTATTGTCATATCTTATATTGAGTCATTTAGTTAAAATATGTAGGATGAATGGTTTGTATCTTGAAGAAACTGATGACTTTCCTTCAAGAAGAGAAGAATTTTGTTAATAATGCAGGATCCTTGAGCAAGAAAATGAGAGATTTCAACTTGAAGGATATCTCCATATAAGATACAATAAACATTCACATGCAAACAAGAGAGAGGACCTTCTTCAGCCAAAAGTTCATACATAAGAAATCTAGTAGGTATTTGACTTGAAGAATGCAGAATGAATCGGTAATTTTAGATACCTCTCTCATAAATTAGCTAAGCAAAGTCAATAACTTAAATCTTATTGTGGCATGATTAAAATTTTTAAATATTAATTTCTAGATATCATGTCTATATATGCATTAATTGACTTATGCTTTTAGAAATTATTTCATGGTTTTGCTCAAACTAAAATATTTCTTTGCCTATATCATAACCATGAAATACACAAGTAAATGCTTAAAATTTTGATTTAAAATAACTTGTGAGAAAGTTATGAATCCTTGAGCACAATGAAATGTTGTTTGCATGATATACATCTATATGATACATAAGATTATTTCTTTATTCTGCTCTTTCATGTAAATTACTGAGAATAACAAAAGAGAGAGAGATAAAGAAAGAAAATGATATTATTCAAGAGAAGTAAAATCTAAGTAAAGGCAAATACTCCAATCTTAAGGAAAAGCAAAACAGCATAATATATTTGGCACATTTATGAACGTGTGAAAAGGAATAAAATCCGTAATTTAATTACATTTAAACAGGAAGAGTTTGAAGTGAACTTTAACCTTTCTATATTGCTCATCATAGGGATGGTGCCAATTGGGGGGCTGGTGGGTGAGTACCCGGCACTATTTGACCCCAACTATTCGGTGTAGGGTATATAGGGACGGCACAAGAGGGAGGCTATGTGTAGTACCTCGTGCCCCTTCCAACTCCACCGGATAGGGAGCAATAGCAGTTAGAGCATAAGGAAAGTAAAAAATGAAAGACAAAGTAAGTGAAAGTATATAAAAAGAATCAAGTCAAATTTTTAATCACTTGAAAACACACTTTAGGATGAAATCATGCAAGCGTATGTTAAATAGGGAGAGTTTATTTGAAAAGAATTGATTTTGATCATTGACATGCTTGTATTTTAATCATGACTTAACACATAATATATTTGCATGTCGCATGATGTTCTTGAATTATGGGTTCTCAATATTTTGTAATGCTCCATGCTGGACAATTTGATTGAATGTTTGGAATACTAACATAAATTATTTTTTTAGTTGGTATTATTGAAAAGAATTTCAGATTTGTCGTTCACAATCATCGTTAAAATCTGAAAGTTGAATAAATTTGTAAAAAGGAGAAGAGAAGTATATCCTATATAGCAAAATGAATTGAGTTGTTTCATCCTTCAACTTGCCTAACCTTGGTATATAATGTTCTAATTTATACCAAAACTCAATATTAAATACAAAAGATTCTGAAAGTGCTCTAATGTTATTGAAATATGTGTTTTCAATCTTAGTGATTTAAGATGAGCTACAATGTAGAAGATACATATCTCAAATTATAATTTTGAAAACCTTCTTGGAAATTCTTATGACATTTCAGAATCTGATTTTGTATAAAAGCTTAAACTTGAATTAAAGAAATGCTTATATCGTTACATCTTTGTAACCTTAGTTATATGCTTCAATGATCGCGTCATTTTTAGGAGAATAACTCCAAGTATGATTTCTAAATGAAATTTTAACATAAGAAAAACAGAATTAATTTTGACGCCTTGGTTGATTATCTCGATACGCATCCGAAACATATCTTTTCTTATCGTTAAAGTGTACTAATATTGGTCTAAATGATGTGTCTTACATGATCTTGATTGCAAACAATATTTTTAAATATATGATTTTATTTTGATATTAAAAGATTTATTGTGCTTCATGTATACATTGCTGAAAAACTATGATTAAGAAATTGAGTTCTATAAATATATATACTTCAATGATCATCTATATGTTTTTCTCTCCTACATTATTAAAGACTTCCATCAAAATATATATATATATTATTAAAAGAGTGAATGATCTTAAGTCTAGAAACATTTCAGCTCACTCAAATGATTCTTAAAAAAAAGAAAATGTAAATGCTTTTGAAAGAAATTAAGCTTCAAATGAATCATCTTCTGATTAATATTTCTATACATTTTCTTAAAGATTAAGAGAAAGCATAACTTGTTCTTGAAGGATTAAAAAGAGTGATTGCTATAAATCTTGAGTAGATCTAGATCACTCTACATTCCTGATATCATAGAATTTCTGTTTTTATTTACGCTTATCATTAAAATTTGAAATTCAACCAAAAAGAAAAGAATGATTAAAGAAGAATGCATCTTTTGAGAGAGAGCTTAGACATATCAAGATTTTACATCTTACTTAAAAGCCACCATCACTTGATGCATTTCTTGAATGTTTTATGGATTGATTTTGATAAACTTCTTTATGTTGCCATTGCTTGCCTTAAGTTGAGTTCTATAAAGGTTGTCTTATCTCAAACCTTGAGTCTTATGAAATATGCAGAAACTTATAGAAAATATATTTTTTTTGAGATTGACAATTTTATTGAACATTATCTTCAAATTCTAAACTCCTAAATGGAATGTTCAGTTAAGGGGGAGAGAGAAAATTTTTAGGAAGAGAGATCATATGGAGCTCAATCGCATAAATCCATAACTAAAGGAGAGGAGAAGAATATTAAATGAGAAGTGATCCTAATACTCTCCATTGTGTATCATCTGAAATTTAAATCTGAAAATTTGTATGATACACCTTGAGGCTTGTTATTTGGTTAGCGCATCAATCATGAACCAAATTGCAATTCAAACAGTTGATCTTAAGAGCCTCTAACTTAATGAAAAAAGGAGAGAATAATGTGTTGAATGTTCTTGAGTATCTCTTAGAAAACCTATTTTTGGAATTTACTAATGAGTTCTTATTGGCTTGTTCTTTAGAACTTCAATTTTTATGCCAATTCATTATTATATGTACCAAATTGTGCTTATTTTCTAAAGAAATAAAAGAAAGTCCTTTAAAAGAGCTCTAAGATGTATCAAAAATTGCATGAATTCATATTTTGGTAGTTGTGCCCCAATGCTCTTATTATCATAAAAGAACTTTGAAGTCATTAAGAATTAATGATCCAACATGATGATATGTCTTTCAAGTATATAAGTTTTGATCTTATACTCTAAAAATTAATTAAATTGCTCTCATGTTGATAAAATACTTAATATATTGGGCAAAAGATCTTAAATGAACAAGCTTTCATACTTATTATTGAAGAGAGGTTAGATTTCCATTCGTGCTTTCCTTGAATATCATTTGTGGTACTTCTTGAATTAACTTAAGAAAGATTCCATCTACACTTGAGTTGAAAACTATCCTTGGAATCACATTAGATGTGCTCTCATCATAATTTGCTCTGAAATTATCCAAAATGGCTCTGATCTATGCTCATTTATCTTTTTCTAACATTATTGCCTTGAGCATTCTGATCTTTGTGCTTAATGTTCACTATCTTTTTGATGTTGTCAAAAAGGGGGAGAAATATCTGAGTATATGCTCAGAATGCTTTATGTGTTGATTATGTTAAGATTAAAACTAAAAGCATTATCATGAAGTATATTTTAAAGATATATACTTTCTACTTCAAACAACTTAACTATGCATTACTTCTAGAACACAATATATTTTATATTGCATATACTCCAAGTTTTGTCATCATCAAAAAGGGGGAGACTGATGACCCAAAGATGATTTAAAGATTGATTTTGATGATCACAAAACCTTGAAGTATAAATACTAATGTTTGTGTTGCAAGGAGAAAGATATTTATTTTGCAAGGAACATAGCAAGTTGGAAGAACACAAGAAGGCCTCCAAAGCTCTCAAGAAAAGTTGGAAGAAAGCTACAATTATTGGCCCAAGTTTCAAGTTCAAAGGATCAATTGGAGGAGCAAATTCAAAGGAAAATTCAAAAGAATAGTCCTCGAGTCGACTCCTGAAGAATTCGAGTCGACTCCGATGCTTGTCGAGTCGACTCCAGAGTAGAACGAGTCGACTCCAGGGAGTAACAGACAGAAAGACAGAGAAGCTATTTTGGACCCTGAAGCCGAGTCGACTCCGGAAGAACTCGAGTCGACTCCGATGGCTGGCAAGTCAACTCCTGAGGAAAACAAGGCAAAAAGTCAGAGAGCCAATTTCAGACACTGAGAACCGAGTCGACTCCCGCGAAGTCCGAGTCGACTCCGAGGTAGCGCAACCCCAAAGACAGAAGACGGTATTTTCGTCTCTGAGAGGCGAGTCGACTCCAAGATAGTTCGAGTCGACTCCAAGGCAGCGCGACCCCAAAATACAGAGGATCAGTTTTCGGGCTCTGAGAGCCGAGTCGACTCCAAGAGAATTCGAGTCGACTCGAGGAAGAAAATCAGAAAGTATGTCCTCTGGATTTCTAAGAATGAGCCGACCCCTAAGTGCCCGAGTCGTCTCCAACTATTGGCGAGTCGACTCTAGGACAAGGCATGCACATTAATTCAAATTTGGAACAGTGGCCGAGTCGTCTCCAGAAAAGCACGAGTCGACTCCTGCAACAGGCGAGTCGACTCCAGATCGCGCGAGTCGACTCCGATCCCAACGGAAACTTTGTCAGGAGTTGCAGACTGTGCACAACGGCTCTATTTTTGTCTCTAACGGCTAGATTTTTTGTCCACTCCCTCTAAAGCTATAAAATCAAGAGGAGAGCTAGGGAAAGGGTATGGAAGTGGGAGAGAATATTTAGAGAAGACATCTCAAAGAGATTGCAAGGAAAATCCTCCATAAGCACAAAAAGGGCCATCCAAAGCGAAATAGAGAGAAGAAGAGCATCCAAGTGAATCCCAAAGCTTCCTCTCCATCCGTGTGCTGCCTCGGTGATCCTCTACTTCGTGCCAAATCAGAAGAGGGTCAAGTAAAGAAGAAGCCGAGCTCCTTCATCTTCAAAACTTGTTTGAGGGCTTCTCTTTACTCTATTTGTTATATTGTTATATTTGCTTGTTTAAGAAGCTTTGATTTGTTTTAAACCTTTGTTTTAAAATCTTGTAACTTGATTCAATCAAGGGATTGAATCAAGGGTTAAGGTTTGTTGGTGAGCCAAAGGAAAACCAACGGTGTTAGGTTGTGGTTGGTGAGCCTTTGGAAAAACCAACTGGGTTGATTGTGAACCCGGAAAACAATCGTTGTAAGGTTGTGGTTGGTGAGCCTGTGGAAAAACCAACTGGGTTTGATTGTGAACCCGAGAAAACAATCGGTTGGTTCTAGTCGGTGAGCCTGTGAAAACCGACCGAGTTCGTTGTAATCTCGCAAAACAACAAGTTGGGTTGTGAGCTTGTAAAACAACCGGCTGTAATCTGTAGGATTATAGTGAAATTCCCAAGAGGTCTTGGGGAGTGGATGTAGGTGCTGGGGTGCACCGAACCACTATATGTTTGTTGTGTTTGTAATGCTTCTTGTCATTGTCTAACTTACTTACTTACTTAGATAAATTACTTGCTTAACTCTTATCCGCGCATTCTTTAGTTGCAAGCATATTCAATCAAGTCACATTCTATACATCAAACTGTTGCTAAGTTTAAATTTCACTGTGCATCTATACAACTTAGCATAATTAATCAAAAAGTTTCAGAAGTAGTATAAAAGGATTTAAAAGATCCAATTCACCCTCCTCTTGGGTTGTATCTACTGGGCAACAAGATTCCTTGTAGATGCATACCCTACTCCTACAGTGAACCTACTGCAGCCAATCTACACTACATGAACCCATATGGCTAGAGACCATGTATTTGTGCAGTCAAACTACAATAACCTCACTGTGAGTAGCCGAAGCATCGTAGGTCAAGGACTAGTCACACTACTGCAACATCAAGCAAGTCACTGACGAGTGGATAGACATCCAAGTGACTTCTTGTGTTGGTCACGCTCAGTACCCTTGTTCTCTAACAAGCACCTGCACTATTACTTCAGTGTCGCCACACTGTGGACTTGAGTCTCGTCCATCCATAAGGAAAGCAATGTGTGCACTGATCGGATCGATCACCGTCCTTGTGATGATCCATTAATCAGGAGCATTCAGAAATTAATCACCAATGATGCATGGCTCAAATTCTTAACTCTTAAGAATACGCACCATCATCTTATTAATTCTTGGACGATTCATAGACACATAAATAATATGAATAGAAAGATGCCTTTATTTATTCAATAATAAATAGTCAAGTACAAAATTATGTCCCTGGAATTAATAATGTGTCAGCCAAAATTGGCTTCTAGGGCATACATCTAACAGTGGTGACACTGAAGTAATAGTGCTGGTGCTTGTTAAAGAACAAGGGTACTGAGCGTGACCAAGACAAGAAGTCACTTGGATGTCTATCCACTCATCAGTGACTTGCTTGATGTTGCAGTAGTGTGACTGGTCCTTTGACCTGCGGTGCTTCGGCTACTTACAGTGAGTTTATTGTAGTTTGACTGCACGTATACAAGGTCTCTAGACATACGGGTCCATGCAGTGTAGATTGGCTGTAGTAAGTTCACTGTAGGAGTAGGGTATGCACTTATATGGAATCTGTCAACCTTGGTAGATAAGGAGAGATCCTATGT
Organism: Phoenix dactylifera; assembly: GCF_009389715.1. Taxonomy (NCBI): domain Eukaryota; kingdom Viridiplantae; phylum Streptophyta; class Magnoliopsida; order Arecales; family Arecaceae; genus Phoenix; species Phoenix dactylifera. The sequence goes on from NW_024067800.1 coordinate 551,508, forward strand.
GATTTATAAGACTGAGTTCGTAAGACCTCGGCCGGGGCAGTATGCACAGTGGAGAAAGAG